>NC_142811.1:62165286-62342484 GCF_049724085.1 Artemia sp. Qi Xiang Cuo
TATTAAATCAGGAGTTAAGCAGGGTTGTGTTCTATCCCCTTTTATATGGATTATTTTGATGGACTTTGTCTTAAGGAGCACAGGAAAGGCAATGGGAGACCACGGAATCAAATGGGGAGGAAAAAGTCTCCTGGACTTGGATTATGCTGATGATTTAAGCATCCTAGATGAAAGTTTGAGCAAAATGAATGAAGTTTTAGAGGCTTTGCGAGTTCAGGGTGCTAGTATTGGTTTGAAAATTAATGTTAGGAAGACTAAGTCACTAAGGCTAGGAATAAGTGAAGATGAAAAGGTGACGTTGGGTAATGAAAAGATTGATCAGGTGGGCAGCTTCACTTACCTTGGTAGTATTATTAGTAAAGATGGTGGGAGCAGTGAAGATGTTAAAAATAGAATAGCCAAGGCTCAGGGTGTTTTTTCACAGTTAAAAAAAGTCTGGAAGAATAGGAAGATAAGTCTGCAAACCAAGATTAGAATCTTAGAAGCTACAGTGATGACAGTGGTCAAATATGGCTCTGAAGCATGGACGCTCCGAAAAGCGGATGAAGATTTGCTAGATGTTTTCCAGAGAAATTGCTTAAGGATTGTTCTGGGTACCCGGCTGACTGACCGTATTTCAAACAATAGGCTATACGAAAAATGTGGTTCAATACCGCTTTCTAGGTCTATAATGAAAGAATGGTTGAGGTGGTTAGGGCATGTTGTGCGGATAAAGGATGACAGATTGCCGAAGATTGTTCTTTTCGGCCAACCATCTAGGGCTAACCGGAAAGCAGGTCGTCCTCGTCTGGGGTGGGAGGACGTCATAAAGAAAGATTTAAAGGAAATGGGAACTTCGTGGGCGGGTGTAAAAAAGGGAGGCTTTGAATAGATTGGGGTGGACGAGGAGCGTGCGTAGCTGTGTTGGCCTCAGGCGGCTTGGTGCTGCGATGAGCTGTTAGTAGTAGTAGTAGTAGTAGTAGTAGCTGTCCCCTCCTCAACGCCTCGCTCTTTACGCTAAAGTTTTTTATTGTTTTAAAAAATAAAGTTGTGAGACAGAGTCAAACTTAAGCGTAAAGAGCGATGCGTTGAGGAGGGGACAGCCCCTTTCATATACGGAATAATTTCTGTTCGTTTTAATTTTTAATGTCGCTCCTTACTTTCAGTCTAAAAAAATTTTTTTTTTTTATTTAATTTGTGATCGTTTTTTAGTTAATGCAGCTTTTATTTTGGCTAACCGTCATTGAATAAGTAAACAAAATTTGCATAAAAATTTGACTTGTCTTTTGCTAAATGGATGTCTTTACAAATTAACTTACGTAACTAACTTCTATATTCGTATATTTTTCTTCTGGCAAAAAATACAAAGTTGCACATTTTTGCAGATATGAGCTTGAAACCTATGTAATAGGGTTTTCTGATACGCTGAATCTGACGGTGTGATTTCAATTAAAATTCTTTCACTTGTAGGGGATGTTTCCCCCCTCTTTAAAAAATCGGGTAAATTTTCTCAGGCTCATAGCCTTTGATGAGTACTACTAAACTTAATAAAATTTATATATTTAGAATCAGCATTATAAACACACTCTTTTGATAGATTTATTGACACCAAAATTCCGTTTTTAAAAGTTTCGATTAATATTGAGCCGTATCGCTTGTTTTTTTATTGTTTTTTTTATTACATATATGTTATTACGTATATGAGGGGGATTCTCCCTTTAGTCAATACCATGCTGTTTACGTTAAAATTAAAAAAAATTGATTCACAAAATTCTGAATCACAAAGGCCGTTTAATTAGAATAGATAGCTCTTTTGAAAGCACTAAAAAAAACTGTAGCGTAAAGAGCGAGGTATGGAGTTGGGTGAGAACCCCCTCACATACGTTATAATTTCTGTTCGTTTTAAGTTCTAATGTTGCTTCTTACTCTCAGTTGAAAAAACTTGTTTTTTTTTTATTTAATTTCTGATCGTTTTTTAAATAATGCTTGGAAATCCGGCGCCCCCTTCATAGAAATGTCCCTTACCCCAAAGAAACCTCCTCCACGGAATTCTTCTCCAGAGTAATCCCCTCCTCTAGCCCCCCCCCCCCGCCAGAAAAAAATACATCCTGAAAATGTCTGTATACATCCCAATAAACAAAAAATAATGCTGGCAAGTCCGGCGCCCCCTTCCTGGCAAGTTCCCTTCCCCCCTGAAAACTTCCTTCATGAACAGATCCTCCAACATAACCCCCTACCCACCCGTCCCTCCCACTACCATAAAAAAAAACTCCTGAAAACTTCTGTATACTTCCCAATAACCAATACTATATATTAACATTGGGTAAAGTTCATAACTTTTAGCCCTCCCCTTGGGGACTTCAGGGGATTAAGTCATCCTAAAAGACATATTTATCATATTTTGACCATGCTGAACAAAATGGTTATCTCAAAATTTTGATCGGGTGACTTTGGGAAAAAAATAAGCGTGGGAGGGGGCCTAGTTGTCCTCCATTTTTTTGTTCAATTAAAAAGGGCACTAGAACTTTTAATGCCCGTTCGAATGAGCCCACTCACGATGTTCAAGGGCCACTGGGTGGATACGATCACCCCTGGGGAAAAAAAACACGCATCCGTGATCTTTCTTCTGGCAAAAAATGCAAAATTCCACATTTTTGTATATAGGAGCTTGAAACCTCTACAGTAGGGTTCTCTGATACGCTGAATATGATGGTGTGATTTTCATCAAGGTTCTATAACTTTTAGGGGGTCTTTTCCCCTTTTTTTGAAAATCAGCCAAATTTTCCCAGGCGCGTAACTTTTGATGGGTAGCACTTGATGAAAGTTATATATTTGAAATCAGCATTGAAATCTGATTCTTTTGATGTATCTATTGGTATCAAAAACCCGTTTTCTAGAGTTTCGGTTACCATTGAGCCGGGTCGCTCCTTACTTACAGTTCGTTACCACGAACTGTTTGATAATTATTAGTTCATTGCAAGATGCTTCCAAATTTAAGTGGCTGCATTCAAATTAAATGTTGACATTAATGCTGCACTAATGTCAATAATTAATTTGAATGTAATTAATTTTAATTAATTACATTAATTTAATGTAAATAATAATTTGAAAAATATAAAAAACTGTGCCTAGGCTATGCAATGCAGCATTGCATAGCCTAGGCACAGTTTTTAATATTTCAGCCTTATTGAATTTTTGTGGGTGTAGGCCATAGGCATTTTATTACAGTCAGAGTTATTAATTACTCAAAATTCGTAACACTCTTAAGATGAAGGCTTCTACGATGAAAAAAAAAATCAAGTTAAAATAATCTTCAGAATCAGAACTTGTTTTATTTGTTTAGTTATTCGGAGTCATTTCCAGTTTGACTGCAAACAATTTGTGAGGCCACACTCGTTATGTATGACAAAATAGAACAAATTTATGAAAAAAAACGGGGGTAATTCCAGCCAGATTTTCACTAGACGGAGTTTTTGTTCTTGGCCAGTTTTCTCTGTTTGGCAGCATTAGCTTTGACATAGGTTATGGACAAACTTTTGCTCATTCTGTTGGTTTATATTATCTTTTTGATGCATTTATTTCTATTTTTCTTTATCTATTCGATGCATTTATTTCTATTATTCTTGGATCTATTATGCCACTTTGAAAAAAATCATCAGTTCTTGATTCCTTCAACTGTCATCCATATTTTTAAATTATTTAAAAAAAGAATTGAAATCTAGGATTCTATTTTTATTCAGGTGAGACTCGATTTCATCAAGTCGAAAAAAAAATAGAAATCTGTTTTCAAACAGTTCGTGGGAACAAATTGTAAGTAAGGAGCGACCCGGCTCAATAGTAACCAAAACTCTAAAAACGAAATTTCGATACCAGTAGAAACATCAAAAGCATCGAAGTTTAACGCTGATTTTGTATGCTGATGCTAATCAGATTTGTGAAACTTATAAAATGTATAAGTTTCATCAAGTTTTACCCATCAAAAGTTACGCACCTGAGAATATTTGTCTTATTTTCGAAAAAAGGGGGAAACACCCTCTAAAAGTCATAGAACCTTAATGAAAATCAAACCATCAGTTCAGCGTATCAGAGAACCATACAGTTGAGGTTTCAAGCTCCAATCTGCAAAAATGTGGAATTTTGTGTTTTGTGCCAGAACAAAGATCACGGATGCGTGTTTATTTGTTTGTTTGTTTTGTTTTTTTTTCTCAGGGGGTGATCGTATCGACCCAGTGATCCTAGAACATCGCAAGAGGGCTCATTCGAACGGAAATTAAAAGTTCTAGTGCCTTTTTTAAGTGACCAAAAAATGGAAGGCAACTAGGCCCCTTCCCACGATCATTTTTTCCCCAAAGTATTTGTTATTGGGAAGTATACAGACGTTTTCAGGGGGCATTGTTTCTAGTAGTGGGGGTGGGTCGTGGGTTACATGGGAGTATCTTTCCATGGAGGAAGTTTTCATGAGGGAAGGGACATTGCTATGAAGGGGGTGCCGGATTTCCCAGCATTATTTAAAAAATAACTATCGGAAATTAAATTAAAAAAAAAACGAGTTTTTCAATTGAAAGTAAGGAGCCACATCAAGACCTAAAACAAACAGAAAATATTACGTATATGATTGGGTTCGCCCCCTAGTCAATACCTCGTTCTTTACACTAAAGTTTTTTAGTACTTTCATAAGAGCTATTTATACTAATTAACGGCTTTTGTGATTGAGGAGCCATTTTTAAAGAATTGGAACAAAATTCAAACTTTAGCGTAAAGAGCTATGTATTCACTAGGGGGCGAACCCCCCTAATATACGTAATAAAAATATACGAATGTTTAAGTTTTCTATTTAAATGGGTTTACAAGTCACGTATATCTATTATTAATAAAAATATTCGTAAATAAAATTAAACAACTTTCGAGAAAGCCATTTAGCAAAAAAAAAGTAAAATTAACATGCAAATTTCGTTTTAATTATTTATGTACGGTGAGCCAAAATCCAAACCCGCATTTATTTAAAAATGTTCAGAAATTAAATAAAAAAAAGTGTTCTACTGAAAGTAAGGAGCGACATTAAAACTTAAAACGAACAGAAATTAGTCCCTCTGTAAAAGGGACTGTCCCCCCTTCAATGCCTCGTTCTTTACGCGAAAGTGTGACTCTTTCTCATAAATCTATTTTTTAAAACCATAAAAAGCTTTAGCGTAAAGAGCGATGCGTACTTTTTGTTATCTTGGAAAGGGGTAAGGTTAGGAAAATGCAACTTTGTCTGTACACCCATTCCTGAAAGTTTCATTTTCCTAACCTTACCTTGCCCCTTTCCAAGATAGCAAAAAGTAGCTAAACTAGAATTTTACCGTTCCATCAAATGCATTGCAAATTTTAAAAAAGGCGATAAACTTGCTTCTTCTTACAAATTATTTGAAAAAAACTACGTTTTCTAAAGAGTTAAAGAGGCTGAGTTACAAGGTCGAACCTTAAAACGTACAGGGATTAGGAGGCACAGTTGGGGCTGCCGCCCCCCAAACTCCCGCTTTCGCAGCCTTTAAATAAAAAAGTTTTTTAAACTGAAAGTAAGGAGTGACATTAAATCTTAAAACGAACAGAAATTATTCCGTATATGAAAGAGGCTGTGCCATCCTCAACGCCTCGCTCTTTACGCTAAAGTTTGACTGTTCTCAACAACTCGTTGTTAAACAAGTAAAAACTTTAGCGTAAAGAGCGAGGCGTTGAGGATGGCACAGCCTCTTTCATATACGGAATAATTTCTGTTCGTTTTAAGATTTAATGTCGCTCCTTACTTTCAGTTTAAAAAACTTTTTTTTTATTTAAAGGCTGCGAAAGCGGGGGTTTGGGGCGGCAGCCCTCAACTGTGCCTCCTAATCCCTGTACGTTTTAAGGTTCGACCTTGTAACTCAGACTCTTTAACTCTTTAGAAAACGTAGTTTTTTTCAAATAATTTCTGCACGTTTTTGTACAGTTTATTACTTATTATTGCTCCTTGTAACTCAGCCTCTTTAACTCTTTAGAAAACGTAATTTTTTTCAAATAATTTAAAAAAGAAACTGGGTTTCTTTTTAAAGTTTGAATTCAGTATTAAAAAATTGTTCTGATGGTGAATCGAACCCGGGTGGTCCGCCTGAAAGTCTGGAATGTAACCGCTAGACTATACAGACACAACAGTAATTGTTTTTTAGTATATGGAAGCTATTTTCGACGCAAGCAAATTCCCAAAAAACTTGAGATTTGGTTTTTGGACAACAGGGAAGGAGTGACCAAATTGAGCTGAAATTTCGAGGATAAGCTCCCAGGCCCCAGGAAAGATTATCGTCTAAATTTCAGCCCGATCAGACAACGTTAAAGGGGGGTTGTGGTCGGAAAAATTAACATGGGCTAATATAGGAAAACAAGGTTTTTCGTAAATATAAATTCGGTGGATAATTTTTTCGGTCTGAAAATATCAAAAGGCCCTAACAGGTCCAAGTCTGCTTAAAATGAGTCTTCATTCAACCGGATCCGTTGCCAACTGTGGCCTTTAGGTGGGGCTAAGAAAAAAAAAAGAAATGAATTTTAAGTGGCTATATTTGGTTTTTTGAAAACAGGGAAGGAGTGATCGGATTGAGCTGAAATTTCGAGGATAAGTTCCCGGGCCCTAGTAAAGCTTAACTTCTAAATTTAAGCCCAATCGAACAACTTTAAAGGTGGGCTATGGTGGGAGGGTCCAAAATTCCGGCCCAGTTTAACCCATGAAGATAAAGTCAGAGGAGGATTAAATTTTGCAAGTTTCTTAGTTTGAGCTTGGGCTACAAAATGCGATTACCGCCGTCTCTCTGCGACCTCTAGGACCTGAAATCGCTTAACATTGTGGTGGGTCGCCTCTTTATAGAGGCACAAGTGTGCCTCATTGAAAAATTGTAAATATACTAAAAGGACAAAGAACGATAGGTGAGGACCTGATAGGGTGTTATATAACTGAGATCAGTGGGTTCTGTTGTATTACCTGTAACACACACGAGAAGTGAAGTTTGGTTAATGCTAACGAAATAAAACATAATAGGATAAAAATATAATAGCCTAGTTTAGAAACAAATTTCGGCTATATATTTGCCCATCAGGGGTGTGGGGGTTAAAGCATAACATATATTAAATACATAGCCTAACCTAACCAAGGTACTTTTTTTGCCCCTAAACCCCCCAAAACCAAAGTTTTAATATTGTAAACGAAGTGATAAATCACTGTTTGCAATCCACAGCATAAGAATTGTCCATTGGAAGAAAGCTGTTTGACTAGTTTTTTTTTGCATGTTCAATGTACGATACAGCGCGTGTGTTACAGATAATACAACAGTACCGATCAGTGCTATAAACTTTCCTCACCCTCAACTAATCCATCAATAAGTAGGGCTACTATTTATCAATCATATTAGGCTACCTTCATCATAGTCTGTCATAGAATAATACTCAATAACACATATAATTACCAGGTGAATGAAAACAGCCAGAAATATCCCGTTAATATCCAATTTTGAAATTCACTATTTTAAAAAACGGTACAATAACAAATGCTAAAAAAAATCCTTCAATTTTCTACCTGCTCTCTTCAGGTAACTATAGTATCATCAAAAGTGTTGGTGGTTGGCTGACGTCGTTACTGCTCCAAGGCAGTATGACTAGTTTCTTTAAATGGTAAATATTTTTGGGCGCCGCCAGGTTAACCTTGTAAAAATCATGGGGTTTATGTTAGTCATTAAGAAAACGTTGTTAAATCGAACCTAGAAGATACCTTCAATAGAAGATCGAAACATCTAATGACATGAACCCAGCAAACCAAAAAATAAACAAAAACTTTTCCCAATTTTTGTAGTATAATTAATGAACAATCAATGCTTGTAAATATAATTAATTATAGTGTTAACTTAATCATTACTGACGATAATTGCATTTAAATAATAAGCTAATTCATAATCTAATAGTTGATGTAATAATTAATGTTTTCATTAGTTTTTGCATAATTTTTTTCTTTTTTTTCAAACTTGGCAGCACATATTAGGCATAAATAAAAAAAGCGTTCGTTGAATTTTTTAAAAAAGATGAATGAATTTTAAAAAATGAAAAAAGATGAATGGATTTCTTAGGGGGGAGAAGAAAAGGAGATTAGTCAAAAGAGAGTTGGATATTTGCCTAGATAGCTACCTGGAGAGAAGAAAACAATTCTTACTCCATATTATGCAGAATAATCGTAGTTAACACATTATGCATGCAGCCAAGCTATAATTTACCCCTCCCCCCTTAATGTGTAAATATATAGTCCATATTACATATTCCCTGTCTAAATAAAATAATTATTCCTTCCTAATATGCAGAATAATCACAGTTAATACATTATGCAGCCAGCCCCGCTATAATTTACCCTCACCCCACCCCCTGATATACAAATATATAGCCCAAATTATATATCAAACAGTTCGGGGTAACAAACTGTAAGTAAGGAGCGACCCGGCTCAATGGTAACCGAAACTCTAGAAAACGTTATTTTGATACAAATAGATAGATCAAAAGAATCACATTTTAATGCTGATTTCAAATATGTAAGTTTCATCAAGTTTAATCCAACCCATCAAAAGTTAGGCGCCTGAGAAAATTTGGCTGATTTTCGAAAAAAGAGGGGAAGACCCCCTAAAAGTTATAGAACCTGAATGAAAATCACACCATCATATTCCGCGTATCAGAGAACCCTACTGTAGAGGTTTCAAGCTCCCATCTACAAAAATGTGGAATTTTGCATTTTTTGCCAGAAGAAAGATCACGGGTGCTTGTTTATTTGTTTTTTTTTGTTTTTTTTTTCCCAGGGGTGATCGTATCGACCCAGTTGTCCTAGGATATCGTGGAAGGGCTCATTGGAATGGAAATTGAAAGTTCTAGTGCCCTTTTTAAGTGACCAAAAAAAATGGAGGGCAACTAGCCCCCTCCCACGCTCATTTTTTTCCCAAAGTCACCTGATCAAAATTTTGAGATAGCCATTTTGTTCAGCAAGTTCGAAAATATTGTAAGTATGTCTTTTAAGATGACTTAATCCCCCGAAGTTCCCGGGGGGAGGGCTGAAAGTTATGAACTTTACCCAATGTTAACATATAGTATTGGTTATTGGGAAGTACACAGACGTTTTCAGGGGAGATTTTTCCTGGTAGTGTGGAGGGGGGGGTTGGTCAGGGGTTGCGTTGGAGGATCTTTCCATGAAAGAAGTTTTCATGGGGGAAGGGATATTGCTATGAAGGGGACGCCGGACTTCCCAGCATTATTTAAAAAAAAGATCAGAAATTTAATATAAAAAAACAAGTATTTCAACTGCAACAGCAGCAACGTCAAAACTTTAAATGAACAGAAAATATTACATATATAATTGGATTCAACCCGTAGTCAATGCCTCGGTCTTTAAGCCAAAGATTTTTTAGTACTTTCATAAGAGCTATTTATTCTCATTAACGGCCTTTGTGATTAAGCGGTCATTTCTAAAGAATTGGAACAAAATTTGAACTTTCGCTTAAAGAGCAAGGTATTGACTAGGGGGCGAACCCCCTAATAAACGTATTAAAAATATATGAATATAGAAGTTCGTTACGTAAGTTAATTCGTAAGTTACGTATATTTATTACTAATAAAAACGTTCGTAAATGATTAAGCGGTCATTTCTAAAGAATTGGAACAAAATTTGAACTTTCGCTTAAAGAGCAAGGTATTGACTAGGGGGCGAACCCCCTACTAAACGTATTAAAAATATATGAATATAGAAGTTCGTTACGTAAGTTCATTCGTAAGTTACGTATATTTATTACTAATAAAAACGTTCGTAAATAAAATTAAACAGGTTTCGAGAAAGCCATTTAACTAAATAAAAGTAAATTAATATGAAAATTTTGTTTTAATTATTCATGTACGGTGAGCCAAGATCAAAACCTGCATTTATTCAAAAACGTTCAAAAATTAAATAAAAAAAACAAGTTTTTTAAACTGAAAGTAAGGAGCGACATTAAAACCTAAAACGAACAGAAATTATTCTGTATATGAAAGAGACTGTCCCCTCCTCAACGCCTCGCTCTTTACGCTAAAGTTTGACTCTGTCTCACAACTTTATTTTTTAAAACAATAAAAAACTTTAGCGTAAAGAGCGAGGCGTTGAGGAGGGGACAGTCTCTTTCATATACAGAATAATTTCTGTTCGTTTTAAGTTTTAATGTCGCTCCTTACTTTCAGTTTAAAAAACTTTTTTTTTTTTATTTAATCTATTTAGTATCTATTCTCAGAATGCGTCTCAGTTGTTTCAACCCGTGTAACTATAGGCTAAACTGAAACAACTTTGACGAAACATAAACTGGAAAAACAAATTACGGGTGGCATAATGCATTGAAGGATATATAATTTGGACTATATATTTACAAATTAGGGGGCAGGTTAGGATAGCGAGGCTGCATGCAAAATATGTTAACTATGATTATTCTGCATATTATGAAGCAAAAATTGTTTTCTTAACACGTTTCCTTATCTCCAGGATGTGTGTGTGTGTATGTGTGTGTTTGTGTGTTTATATGTGTTTTGATCGTATTTTCTGTAATTTCGTTGCAAAAAATTGGAGTTCATGCTTAAAAAAAGGTCTATGAAAAGCTATTTTTATGGAAATGGCTTATTTTTTATCCAAAACTACGCTTTTCTGACTGAAGATACACATTTGAGTCAGAGAAATATGTTTTCATCGTATTTTCTATAATTTTGTTGCAAAAATTTGAGTTCAAACTTAAAAGTCCTACTAAGAGCTATTTTTTGTGAAAATGGCTCGTTTTTGATCTAAAACTACACTTTTCTGACCGAATACACACATGTGAATCGGTGAAACGTGTTTTGATTGTATTTTCTATAAATTCTTTGCAAAAATTGGAGTTCACATTCAAACAGTCCCATTAAGACCTATTTTTAGGGAAATGTCTCATTTTTGATCCAAAACTAAGCTTTTCTGACTGAAGATAGACATTAGAATCAGAGAAATGTGTTTTGATCGAATTTTTTTATAATTTTGTTGGAAAAATTGGAGTTCACACGTAAAAGCTCCATTAAGAGTTATTTTTTGTGGAAATGAATCATTTTGGAACCAAAACTATGTTTTTCTGACTGAAAATACACAATTGAATCAGACAAATGTATCTTGATCGTATTTTCTATAATTTTGCTGCATGAAATTGGAGTTCACACTCAAAAAGTTTCATTTAAGAGCTATTTTTATGGAAATGGCTAATTTTTTATCCAAAACTACGCTTTTCTGACCGAAAATACACAATTGAATCAGAAAAATGTGCTTTGATCGTATTTTCTATAATTTCTTTGCAAAAAATTCGAGTTAACACTCAAAAAGTTCTTTTAATAGCTATTTTTATGGAAATGGGTCATTATAGAACCAAAACTACGCTTTTCTGACAGAAAATACACAATTGAATCAGAAAAATGTGTTTTGATCGTATTTTCTATAATTTCATTGCAAAAAATTCGAGTTAACACTCAAAAAGTTCTTTTAATAGCTATTTTTATGGAAATGGGTCATTATAGAACCAAAACTACGCTTTTCTGACTGAAGATACACATTTGAATCAGGAAAATGTGCGTTGATCGTATTTTCTATAATTTCATTGCAAAAAATTCGAGTTAACACTCAAATATTTCTTTTAATAGCTATTTTTATGGAAATGGGTCATTATAGAACCAAAACTACGCTTTTCTGACTGAAGAAACACAATTGAATCAGAAAAATGTGCTCTGATCGTATTTTCTGTACTTTCATTGCAAAAATTTCGAGTTAACACTCAAAAAGTTCTTTTAATAGCTATTTTTATGGAAATGGGTTATTATAGAACCAAAACTACGCTTTTCTGACTGAAGAAACACATTTGACTCAGAAAATTGTTCTCTGATCGTATTTTCTGTAATTTCATTGCAAAAAATTCGAGTTAACACTCAAAAAGTTCTTTTAATAGCTATTTTTATGGAAATGGGTCATTATATAACCAAAACAACGCTTTTCTGACCGAAAAAACACATTTGAATCAGAGAAATGTGCTCTGATCGTATTTTCTGTAATTTCATTTCAAAAAATTAGAGTTAACACTCAAAAATTTCTTTTAATAGCTATTTTTATGGAAATGGGTCATTATAGAACCAAAACTACGCTTTTCTGACTGAAGAAACACAATTGAATCAGGGAAATGTGCTTTGATCGTATTTTCTATAATTTCATTGCAAAAAATTCGAGTTAACACTCAAAAAGTTCTTTTAATAGCTATTTTTATGGAAATGGGTCATTATAGAACCAAAACTACGCTTTTCTGACCGAAGAAACACATTTGAATCAGAAAAATGTGCTCTGATCGTATTTTCTGTAATTTCATTGCAAAAAATTAGAGTTAACACTCAAAAAGTTCTTTTAATAGCTATTTTTATGGAAATGTGTCATTATAGAACCAAAACTACGCTTTTCTGACTGAAGATACACATTTGAATCAGAGAAATGTGCTTTGATCGTATTTTCTATAATTTCGTTGCAAAAAATTCTAGTTAACACTCAAAAATTTCTTTTAATTGATATTTTTATGGAAATGGGTCATTATAGAACCAAAACTACGCTTTTCTGACTTAAAAAACACATTTGAATCAGAAAAATGTGTTTTGATCGTATTTTATGTAATTTCTTTGCAAAAAATTCGAGTTAACACTCAAAAAGTTCTTTTAATTGCTATTATTATGGATATGGGTTATTATAGAACCAAAACTACGCTTTTCTGACTGAAAAAACACATTTGAATCAGAGAAATGTGATCTGATCGTATTTTCTGTAATTTCATTTCAAAAAATTCGAGTTAACACTCAAAAAGTTCTTTAAATATCTATTTTTATGGAAATGGGTCATTATAGAACCAAAACTACTATTTTCTGACTGAAGAAACACATTTGAATCAGATAAATGTGCTCTGATCGTATTTTCTGTAATTTCATTGCAAAAAATTAGAGTTAACACTCAAAAAGTTCTTTTAATAGCTATTTTTATGGAAATGGGTCATTATAGAACCAAAACTACGCTTTTCTGACTGAATATACACATTTGAATCAGAGAAATGTGCTTTGATCGTATTTTCTATAATTTCGTTGCAAAAAATTTTAGTTAACACTCAAAAAGTTCTTTTAATAGCTATTTTTATGGAAATGGGTCATTATAGAACCAAAACTACGCTTTTCTGACTGAAGATACACATTTGAATCAGAGAAATGTGCTTTGATCGTATTTTCTGTAATTTCATTTCAAAAAATTCGAGTTAACACACAAAAATTTCTTTTAATTGCTTTTTTTATGGACATGGGTCATTATAGAACCAAAACTACGCTTTTCTGACTGAAGAAACACATTTGAATCAGAAAAATGTGCTCTGATCGTTTTTTCTCTAATTTCTTTGCAAAATATTTTAGATAAAGCTCAAAAAGTTCTTTTAATAGCAATTTTTATGGATATGGGTCATTATATAACCAAAACTACGCTTTTCTGACTGAAGAAACACATTTGAATCAGAGAAATGTGATTTGATCGTATTTTCTATAATTTCTTTGCAAAAAATTAGAGTTAACACTCAAAAAGTTCTTTTAATAGCTATTTTTATGGAAATGGGTCATTATAGAACCAAAACTACGCTTTTCTGACTGAAGAAACACATTTGAATCAGGAAAATGTGTTCTGATCGTATTTTCTGTAATTTCATTGAAAAAAATTAGAGTTAACACTCAAAAAGTTCTTTTAATAGCTATTTTTATGGAAATGGGTCATTATAGAACCAAAACTACGCTTTTCTGACTGAAGATACACATTTGAATCAGAGAAATGTGCTTTGATCGTATTTTCTATAATTTCGTTGCAAAAAATTCTAGTTAACACTCAAAAATTTATTTTAATATCTATTTTTATGGAAATGTGTCATTATATAAACAAAACTACGCTTTTCTGACTGAAGAAACACATTTGAATCAGAGAATTGTGCTTTGATCGTATTTTCTGTAATTTCATTGAAAAAAATTAGAGTTAACACTCAAAAAGTTCTTTTAATAGCTATTTTTATGGAAATGGGTTATTATAGAACCAAAACTACGCTTTTCTGACTGAAGATACACATTTGAATCAGAGAAATGTGCTTTGATCGTATTTTCTATAATTTCGTTGCAAAAAATTCGAGTTAACACTCAAAAAGTTCTTTTAATAGCTATTTTTATGGAAATGGGTCATTATAGAACCAAAACTACGCTTTTCTAACTGAAGATACACATTTGAATCAGAGAAATGTGCTTTGATCGTATTTTCTATAATTTCGTTGCATTAAATTTTAGTTCTCACTAAAAAAGTTCTTTTAATAGCTTTTTTTATGGACATGGGTCATTATAAAACCAAAACTACGCTTTTCTGACTGAAGATACACATTTGAATCAGAGAAATGTGCTTTGATCGTTTTTTCTCTAATTTCATTGCAAAAAATTATAGTTAACGCTAAAAAAGTTCTTTTAATAGCAATTTTTATGGATATGGGTCATTATATAACCAAAACTACCTTTTCTGACTGAAGAAACACATTTGAATCAGAGAAATGGGCTTTGATCGTTTTTTCTCTAATTTCTTTGCAAAATATTTTAGTTAACGCTCAAAAAGCTCTTTTAATATCTATTTTTATGGACATGTGTCATTATATAACCAAAACTACGCTTTTCTGACTGAAGAAACACATTTGAATCAGAGAAATGTGCTTTGATCTTTTTTTCTATAATTTCTTTGCAAAAAATTCTAGTTAAAACTCAAAAAGTTCTTTTAATAGCTTTTTTTATGGAAATGGGTCATTATATAACCAAAACTACGCTTTTCTGACTGAAGATACACATTTGAATCAGAGAAATGGGGATATTTTTTTCTATAATTTCTTTTCAAAAAATTTTAGTTAACGATCATAAAGTTCTTTTAATAGCAATTTTTATTGAAATGTGTCATTATATAACCAAAACTACGCTTTTCTGACTGAAGAAACACATTTGAATCAGAGAAATGGGCTTTGATCGTTTTTTCTCTAATTTCTTTGCAAAATATTTTAGTTAACGCTCAAAAAGTTCTTTTAATAGAAATTTTTATGGAAATGGGTCATTATAGAACCAAACCTACGCTTTTCTGACTGAAGAAACACAATTGAATAAGAAAAATGTGCTTTGACCGTACTTTCTATAATTTTTTTGCAAAAAATTTTAGTTAACACTCAAAAAGTTCTTTTAATAGCTATTTTAATTGAAATGTTTAATTATAGAACAAAACCTCCGCTTTTCTAACGGCAGAAACAGGTTTGAATCAGAAAAATGTGCTTTGATCGTATTTTCTATAATTTCTTTGCAAAAAATTTTATTTCACACTCAAAAAGTTATTTTAATAGCTATTTTTATGGATATGGTTCATTATAAAACCAAAACTACGGTTTTATGACTGACGAAATACATTTGAATCAGAGAAATGTGCTCTGATCGTATTTTCTGTAATTTCCTTGCAAAAAATTCGAGTTAACACTCAAAAAGTTCTTTTAATAGCTATTTTTATGGAAATGGGTCATTATAGAACCAAAACTACGCTTTTCTGACTGAAGATATACAATTGAATCAGACAAATGTGCTATCGTGTTTTCTATAATTTTGTTGCAAAAAATTTTAGTTAACACTCAAAAAGTTCTTTTAATAGCTATTTTTATGGAAATGGGTCATTATAAAACCAAAACTACGCTTTTCTGACTGAAGATACACATTTGAATCAGAGAAATGTGCTTTGATCGTATTTTCTATAATTTCGTTGCAAAAAATTTTAGTTAACACTCAAAAAGTTCTTTTAATAGATATTTTCATGGAAATGGGTCATTATAAAACCAAAACTACGCTTTTCTGACTGAAGATACAGATTTGAATAAGAGAAATGTGCTTTGATGGTATTTTCTATAATTTTTTTGCAAAAAATTTTAGTTAAATCTCAAAAAGTTCTTTTAATATCTATTTTTATGGAAATGGGTAATTATAGAACCAAAGCTACGCTTTTATGAATGAAGATACACGTTTGAATAAGAAAAATGTGCTTTGATCGTATTTTCTATAATTTCTTTGCAAAAAAGTTTATTTCACTCTCAAAATGTTCTTTTAATAGCTATTTTCATGGAAATGGGTCATTATAGAACCAAAACTACGCTTTTCTGACTGAAGAAACAGATTTGAATCAGAGAAATGTGCTCTGATCGTATTTTCTGTAATTTAATTGCAAAAAATTAGAGTTAACACTAAAAAATTTCTTTTAATATCTATTTATATGTACATGGGTCATTATATAACCAAAACTACGCTTTTCTGACTGAAAATACACATTTGAATCAGAGAAATGTGCTTTGATCGTATTTTCTATAATTTCGTTGCAAAAAATTCTAGTTAACACTCAAAAAGTTCTTTTAATAGCTATTTTTATGGAAATGGGTCATTATATAACCAAAACTATGCTTTTCTGACTGAAGATACACATTTGAATCAGAAAAATGTGCTTTGATCGTATTTTCTATAATTTTTTTGCAAAAAAATTTAGTTAACACTCAAAAAGGTATTTTAATAGCTATTTTCATGGACATGGGTCATTATATAACCAAAACTACTCTTTTCTGACTGAAGAAAAATGTTTGAATAAGAAAAAAGTGCTTTGATAGTATTTTCTATAATTTCTTTGCAAAATAATTTAGTGCACGCTAAAAAAGTTATTTTAATAGCTATTTTCAAGGAAATGGTTCATTATAGAACCAAAACTACGCTTTTCTAACTGAAGATACACATTTGAATCAGAGAAATGTGATTTGATCGTATTTTATATAATTTAATTGCAAAACTTTTTAGTTAAAACTAAAAAATTTATTTTAATATCTATTTTTATGTAAATGTTTAATTATGGAAACAAAACTAATATTATATTAATGATGTTACACATTATAATCAGGGAAATGTGCTTTGATCGTATTTTCTATAATTTCATTGCAAAAAATTTTAGTTAACACTCAAAAAGTTCTTTTAATAGCTATTTTTATGGAAATGGGTCATTATATAACCAAAACTACGCTTTTCTGACTGAAGAAAAACATTTGAATCAGAAAAATGTGATTTTATCGTTTTTTCTCTAGTTTCTTTGCAAAAAATTATAGTTAACACTCAAAAAGCTATTTTAATAGCAATTTTTATGGATATGGGTCATTATATAACCAAAACTACGCTTTTCTGACTGAAGAAATACATTTGAATCAGAGAAATGTGCTTTGATCTTTTTTTCTCTAATTTCATTGAAAAATATTTTAGTTAACGCTCAAAAAGTTATTTTAATAGCAATTTTTATGGATATGGGTCATTATAGAACCAAAACTACGCTTTTCTTACTGAAGAAACACATTTGAATCAGAAAAAAGTGCTTTGATCGTATTTTCTATAATTTCTTTGCAAAAAAATTTAGTTAACGCTCAAAAAGTTATTTTAATAGATATTTTCATGGAAATGTGTAATTATAAAACCAAAACTACGCTTTTCTGACTGAAGAAAAACGTTTGAATCAGAAACATGTGCTTTGATCGTAATTTATATAATTTCTTTGCAAAAAAATTTAGTTAACACTAAAAAAGATCTTTTAATAGCTATTTTCATGGAAATGGGTCATTATAGAACCAAAACTACGCTTTTCTGACTGAAGATACACATTTGAATCAGATAAATGTTAATTGATCTTTATTTAAATTATATAGTAGAAATTTTCTCTATATTAAAATAAAAAAGTAATTTGTTGATAAATGTTCTTTGTAATTTTACTTGATAGACAATCCACTACTCTTTTCTGTCTTTATTATAACATTTGTAAAATAGTAAATGGCTCTGTTATATTTTTAAAAAATTTAGGTTCAAAAAATTCTTTATCAAAATAAAAAATTTCTTTATATATAAATATTCAATTTACATTGACCGTAAGTAAAAATTTAACCGCTTGAATGACTTACTAAACTCAGTTGAATAAGAGACATGTGCTTTGATCGTTTTTTCTCTAATTTCATTTCAAAATATTATAGTTAACGCTCAAAAAGCTCTTTTAATAGCAATTTTCATGGAAATGGGTCATTATAGAACCAAAACTCCGCTTTTCTGACTGAAGAAACACATTTGAATCAGAGAAATGTGCATTGACCGTTTATTATATAATTTCTTTTCAAATTATTTTAGTAAACGCTCAAAATGTTACTTTAATATCTATTTTTATGGAAATTGGTCATTATAGAACAAAAACTACGCTTTTCTAACTGAAGAAAAACGTTTGAATCAGAGAAATGTGCTTTGATCGTTTTTTCTATAATTTCATTGCAAAAAATTTTAGTTAACACTCAAAAAGTTCTTTTAATAGCTATTTTTATGGAAATGGGTCATTATATAACCAAAACTACGCTTTTCTGACTGAAGATACACATTTGAATCAGAGAAATGTGCTTTGATCGTATTTTCTATAATTTCGTTGCAAAAAATTTTAGTTAAAACTCAAAAAGTTCTTTTAATAGCTATTTTTATGGAAATGGGTCATTATAAAACAAAAGCTACGCTTTTCTGACTGAATATACACGTTTGAATCAGAAAAATGTGCTTTGATCGTAATTTCTATAATTTGTTTTCAAAAAAATATAGTTAACACTAAAAAAGATATTTTAATAGCTATTTTTATTGAAATGGGTCATTATAAAACAAAAACAACGCTTTTCTGACTGAAGAAAAATGTTTGAATCAGAAAAATGAGCTTTGATCTTATTTTCTATAATTTTTTTTAATAAATTTTTAGTTAACACTCAAACATATATTTTAATAGCTATTTTTATGGAAATGGGTCAGTATAGAACAAAAACTACGATTTTATGACTGAAGAAAAACGTTTGAATCAGAAAAATGTGCTTTGATCGTATTTTATATAATTTCTTTGCAAAAAAATTTAGTTAACACTCAAAAAGTTCTTTTAATAGCTATTTTCATGGAAATGGTTCATTATAGAACAAAAACTACGCTTTTCTGACTGAATAAAAAAGTTTGAATCAGAAATATGTGCTTTGATCGTATTTTCTATAATTTGTTTGCAAAAAATTATAGTTAAAGCTAAAAAAGTTCTTTTAATAGCTATTTTTATGGAAATGGTTCAATATATAACCAAAACTAAGCTTTTCTGACTGAAGATACACATTTGAATCAGAGAAATTTTCTTTGATCGTTTTTTCTCTAATTTCTTTGCAAAAAATTTTAGTTAACACTCAAAAAGTTCTTTTAATAGCATTTTTTAAGGAAATGGGTCATTATATAACCAAAACTACGATTTTCTGACTGAAAAAACACATTTGAATCAGAAAAATGTGCTTTGATCGTTTTTTCTCTAGTTTCTTTGCAAAAAATTATAGTTAACGCTCAAAAAGATCTTTTAATAGCAATTTTCATGGATATGTGTCATTATAGAACAAAAACTACTCTTTTCTGACTGAAGAAAAACGTTTGAATAAGAGAAATGTGCTATGAACGTATTTTATATAGTTTCTTTGCAAAAAATTATATTTCACACTCAAAAAGTTCTTTTAATAGCTATTTTCATTGAACTGTTTCATTATATAACAAAAACTACGCTTTTCTGACTGAAGAAAAACAATTGAATCAGAAAAATGGGCTTTGATCTTTTTTTATCTAATTTCTTTTCAAAATATTTTATTTAACACTCAAAAAGTTCTTTTAATAGCAATTTTTATTGAAATGGGTCATTATATAACCAAAACTACGCTTTTCTGACTGAAGAAACACATTTGAATCAGAGAAATGGGCTTTGATCGTTTTTTATCTAGTTTCTTTGCAAAAAATTTTAGTTAACACTCAAAAAGATCTTTTAATAGCAATTTTTATGGATATGTGTAATTATATAACCAAAACTTCGCTTTTCTGACTGAAGAAACACGTTTGAATCAGAAATATGTGCTTTGATCGTATTTTCTATAATTTGGTTTCAAAAAATTTTAGTTAACACTCAAAAAGGTATTTTAATAGCTATTTTTATGGAAATGGTTCATTATGGAACCAAAACTACGCTTTTCTGACTGAAGAAACACGATTGAATCAGAGAAATGTGCTTTGATCGTTTTTTATCTAATTTCTTTGCAAAAAATTTTAGTTAACGCTCAAAAAGTTCTTTTAATAGCAATTTTCATGGAAATGGGTCATTATATAACCAAAACTACGCTTTTCTAACTGAATAAATACGTTTGAATCAGAAAAATGTGCATTGATCGTATTTTCTATTATTTGTTTGCAAAAAAATTTAGTTAACACTCAAAAAGTTATTTTAATAGCTATTTTTATGGAAATGGTTCATTATAAAACAAAAACTACGCTTTTCTGACTGAAGATACACATTTGAATAAGAGAAATGTGCTTTGATCGTTTTTTCTATAATTTCTTTGCAAAAAATTTTAGTTAACGCTCAAAAAGCTATATTAATAGCTATTTTCATGGAAATGGGTCATTATAGAACCAAAACTACTCTTTTCTGACTGAATAAACACGTTTGAATCAGAGACATGTGCTTTGACCGTAATTTCTATAATTTATTTGCAAAAATTTATAGTTAACACTAAAAAAGTTATTTTAATAGCTATTTTCATGGAAATGGGTGATTATAAAACCAAAACTACGCATTTCTAACTGAAGATACACGTTTCAATCAGAAAAATGTGCTTTGATCGTATTTTCTATAAATTTTTTGCAAAAAATTTTAGTTAACACTAAAAAAGTTCTTTTAATAGCTATTTTTATGGAAATGGTTCATTATGGAACCAAAACTACGCTTTTCTGACTGAAGAAACACATTTGAATCAGAAAAATGTGCTTTGATCGTTTTTTCTCTAATTTCTTTGCAAAAAATTTTAGTTAACGCTCAAAAAGCTCTTTTAATAGCATTTTTTATTGATATGGGTCATTATAGAACCAAAACTACGCTTTTCTAACTGAAGAAAAACGTTTGAATCAGATAAATGTTCTATGACCGTATTTTCTATAATTTTCTTGCATAAAAATTTAGTTAACACTAAAAAAGTTATTTTAATAGCTATTTTCATGGAAATGGGTCATTATAAAACAAAAACTACGCTTTTCTAACTGAAGAAACAGGTTTGAATCAGAAAAATGTTCTTTGATAGTATTTTATATAATTTTTTTGAAAAACATTTTAGTTAACAATAAAAAAGGTATTTTAATAGCAATTTTCATTGAAATGGGTCATTATAGAACAAAAACTATGCTTTTCTGACTGAAGAAACAGATGTGACTAAGAAAAATGTGCTTTGACCGAATTTTCTATATTTTCTTTGCAAAAAATTTTAGTGAACACTCAAAAAGTTATTTTAATAGCTATTTTCATGGAAATGTGTCATTATAAAACCAAAACTACGCTTTTCTAACTGAAGATACAGGTTTGAATCAGAAAAATGTGCTTTGATCGTTTTTTCTATAATTTTTTTGCAAAAAATTTTAGATAACACTCAAAAATTTATTTTAATAGCTATTTTCATGGAAATGGGTCATTATAAAACCAAAACTACGCTTTTCTGACTGAAGAAACAGGTTTGAATCAGAGAAATGTGCTTTGATCGTATTTTCTATAATTTCGTTGCAAAAAATTTTAGTACACACTCAAAAAGTTGTATTAATATCTATTTTCATGGAAATGGGTCATTATAGAACCAAAACTACGCTTTTCTAACTGAAGAAACAGGTTTGAATCATAGAAATGTGCTTTGATCGTAATTTCTATTATTTTGTTGCAAAAAACTTTAGTTAACACTAAAAAAGTTCTTTTAATAGCTATTTTCATGGAAATGGGTCATTATAGAACAAAAGCTACGCGTTTCTGACTGAAGAAACACGTTTGAATCAGAAAAATGTGCTTTGATCGTAATTTCTATAATATCGTTGCAAAAAATTGTATTTAACACTAAAAAAGTTATTTTAATAGATATTTTCATGGAAATGGGTCATTATAAAACAAAAACTACGCTTTTCTGACTGAAGAAACACGTTTGAATCAGAAAAATGTGCTTTGACCGTATTTTATATAATTTGTTTGTAAAAAATTATAGTGAACACTCAAAAAGTTATTTTAATAGAAATTTTTATGGAAATGGGTCATTATGGAACAAAACCTACGCTTTTCTGACTTAAGAAACACGTTTGAATAAGAGAAATGTGCTTTGATCGTAATTTCTATAATTTTGTTTCAAAACATTTTAGTTAACGCTCAAAAAGTTATTTTAATAGCTATTTTTATGGACATGGGTCATTATAAAACCAAAACTACGCTTTTCTAACTGAAGAAAAACGTTTGAATAAGAAACATGTGCTTTGACCGTATTTTCTATAATTTATTTTCACAAAATTTTAGTTAACACTAAAAAAGGTATTTTAATAGCTATTTTTATGGAAATGGGTCATTATAAAACAAAAACTACGCTTTTCTGACTGAAGATAAACATTTGAATCAGAGAAATGTGCTTTGATCTTATTTTCTATAATTTCGTTGCAAAAAATTTTAGTTCACACTCAAAAAGATATTTTAATAGCTATTTTTATGGAAATGGGTCATTATAAAACAAAAACTACGCTTTTCTGACTGAAGAAACAGATTTGAATCAGAAAAATGTTCTTTGATCGTACTTTCTATAATTTCTTTGTAAAAAATTATAGTTAACACTCAAAAAGTTCTTTTAATAGCTATTTTCATGGAAATGGGTCATTATAGAACCAAAACTATGCTTTTCTGACTGAAGAAACACGTTTGAATCAGAGAAATGTGCTTTGATCGTATTTTCTATAATTTCTTTGCAAAAAATTTTAGTTAAAGCTCAAAATGTTATTTTAATAGCTATTTTCATGGAAATGGTTCATTATAGAACAAAAACTAAGCTTTTATGACTGAAGATAAACATTTGAATCAGAGATATGTGCTTTGATCGTATTTTCTATAATTTGGTTGCAAAAAATTTTAGTTAACACTAAAAAAGTTATTTTAATAGCTATTTTTATGGAAATGGGTCATTATAAAACAAAAACTACGCTTTTCTGACTGAAGATACACATTTGAATCAGAAAAATGTGATTTGACCGTATTTTATATAATTTGTTTGCAAAAATTTTTAGTTAACACTCAAAAAGTTATTTTAATAGCTATTTTTATGGAAATGGCTCATTATAGAACAAAATCTACGCATTTCTGACTTAAGAAAAAGGTTTGAATCAGAAAAATGTGCTTTTATAGTAATTTCTATAATTTATTTGCAAAAAATTTTAGTTAACACTAAAAAAGTTCTTTTAATAGCTATTTTCATGGAAATGGGTCATTATAGAACAAAAACTACTCTTTTCTAACTGAAGAAACAGGTTTGAATCAGAAAAATGTGCTTTGAGCGTATTTTCTATAATTTCGTTGCAAAAATTTTTAGTTAACACTCAAAAAGTTCTTTTAATTGCTATTTTTATGGAAATGGGTCATTATAAAACAAAACCTACGCTTTTCTAACTGAAGATACACGTTTGAATCAGAGAAATGTGCTTTGATCGTTTTTTCTATAATTTTTTTGCAAAAAATTTTAGTTCACACTCAAAAAGATATTTTAATAGCTTTTTTCATGGAAATGGGTCATTATAGAACAAAAACTACGCTTTTCTGACTGAAGATACACGTTTGAATCAGAAAAATGTGCTTTGACCGTATTTTATATAATTTTTTTGCAAAAAATTTTAGTTAACACTCAAAAAGTTCTTTTAATAGCTATTTTTATGGAAATGGGTCATTATAGAACAAAAACTATGCTTTTCTAACTGAAGAAACAGGTTTCAATCAGAAAAATGTGCTTTGATCGTAATTTCTATAATTTCTTTGCATAAAAGTTTAGTTCACACTCAAAAAGTTATTTTAATAGATATTTTTATGGAAATGGGTCATTATAAAACCAAAACTACGCTTTTCTAACTGAAGAAACAGATTTGAATAAGAAAAATGTGATTTGATAGTACTTTCTCTAATTTCTTTGAATATCATTTTAGTTCACACTCAAAAATATAATTTAATAGATATGTTTATGGAAATGGGTCATTATAGAACCAAAGCTACGCTTTTCTAACTGAAGAAACACGTTTGAATAAGAAAAATGTGCTTTGATCGTCTTTTCTATAATTTCTTTGCAAAAAAATTTAGTTAACACTCAAAAAGTTATTATAATAGCTATTTTCATGGAAATGGGTCATTATAGAACAAAAACTACGCTTTTCTGACTGAAGAAACACATTTGAATCAGAGAAATGTGCTTTGATCGTACTTTCTATAATTTGTTTGCATAAAATTTTAGTTAACACTCAAAAAGTTATTTTAATAGATATTTTCATGGAAATGGGTCATTATAGAACAAAAACTACGCTTTTCTGACTGAAGATACAGGTTTGAATAAGAAAAATGTGCTTTGACCGTATTTTCTATAATTTGTTTGTAAAAAATTATAGTTAACACTAAAAAAGGTCTTTTAATAGCTAATTTTATGGAAATGTGTCATTATAAAACCAAAACTACGCTTTTCTGACTGAAGAAACAGATTTGAATCAGAGAAATGTGCTTTGATCGTATTTTCTATAATTTCTTTGCAAAAAATTATAGTTAACACTAAAAAAGTTCTTTTAATAGCTATTTTCATGGAAATGGGTCATTATAAAACCAAAACTACGCTTTTCTGACTGAAGAAACACGTTTGAATCAGAGAAATGTGCTTTGATCGTATTTTCTATAATTTCGTTGCAAAAAATTTTAGTTAACACTCAAAAAGTTCTTTTAATAGCTATTTTTATGGAAATGGGTCATTATAAAACCAAAACTACGCTTTTCTGACTGAAGATACACATTTGAATAAGAGAAATGTGCTTTGATCGTTTTTTATATAATTTCATTGCAAAAAATTTTAGTTAACACTCAAAAAGCTCTTTTAATAGCTTTTTTGATGGAAATGGGTCATTATAGAACAAAAACTACGCTTTTCTGACTGAAGAAACACATTTGAATAAGAGAAATGTGCTTTGATCGTATTTTCTATAATTTCGTTGCAAAAAATTTTAGTTCACTCTAAAAAAGTTATTTTAATAGCTATTTTCATGGAAATGGGTCATTATAAAACCAAAACTACGCTTGTCTGACTGAAGATACAGATTTGAATCAGAAAAATGTGCTTTGATAGTATTTTCTATAATTTCTTTGCAAAAAATTTTAGTTAACACTAAAAAATTTCTTTTAATAGCTATTTTTATGGAAATGGTACATTATAGAACCAAAGCTAAGCTTTTCTGACTGAAGAAACAAGTTTGAATCAGAAAAAAGTGCTTTGATCGTATTTTCTATAATTTTTTTGAAAAAAATTATAGTTTACACTCAAAAAGTTATTTTAATATCTATTTTTATGGAAATGGGTCATTATAGAACAAAAACTACGCTTTTCTGACTGAAGAAACACATTTGAATCAGAGAAATGTGCTTTGATAGTATTTTCTATAATTTCGTTGCAAAAAATTTTAGTTCACGCTATAAAAGTTCTTTTAATAGCTATTTTCATGGAAATGGGTCATTATAGAACCAAAACTACGCTTTTCTGACTGAAGAAACAGGTGTGAATCAGAAAAATGTGCTTTGACCGTAATTTCTATAATTTCTTTGCAAAAAATTATAGTTCACACTCAAAAAGTTCTTTTAATAGCTATTTTCATGGAAATGGGTCATTATAGAACAAAAACTAAGCTTTTCTGACTGAAGAAACAGATTTGAATAAGAGAAATGTGCTTTGATCGTATTTTCTATAATTTGTTTTCAAAAAAATTTAGTTCACACTAAAAAAGTTATTTTAATAGCTATTTTCATGGAAATGGGTCATTATAGAACCAAAACTACGCTTTTCTGACTGAAGAAAAACATTTGAATCAGAGAAATGTGCTTTGATCGTTTTTTCTATAATTTCTTTGCAAAAAATTTTAGTTAACACTCAAAAAGTTCTTTTAATAGCTATTTTTATGGAAATGGGTCATTATAGAACCAAAACTACGCTTTTCTGACTGAAGAAACACATTTGAATCAGAGAAATGTGCTTTGATCGTTTTTTCTCTAATTTCGTTGCAAAAAATTTTAGTTAACACTCAAAAAGGTCTTTTAATAGCTATTTTTAAGGAAATGGTTCATTATAGAACCAAAACTACGCTTTTCTGACTGAAGATACACATTTGAATAAGAGAAATGTGCTTTGATCGTATTTTCTATAATATCATTGCAAAAAATTTTAGTTAACACTCAAAAAGTTCTTTTAATAGCTATTTTTATGGAAATGGGTCATTATAGAACCAAAACTACGCTTTTCTGACTGAAAAAACACATTTGAATCAGAGAAATGTGCTTTGATAGTATTTTATATATTTTCTTTGAAAATAATTTTAGTAAACAAAACAAATTTAAATATTATATAATATTTCATTTTAATTTGACTATATTGATAAAACAATACTCTTGTATGAAAGAATGAAAACGATTGAAAATTTAAAAAGTGCATTTTCCTTATTTAAAATTATTTCGTTTCTAAAATTTTAATTTCACAAAAAAAAAGTTATTTAAATATAAATTTTCATGTAACTTTGTCAGACTAGTAACAAAAATCCTCTTTTCTAACTGACGTAAAAGGTTTGTCTATTAAACCTTGGATTTGATCTTTTAATACCTATTATCGTTGCATAACATTTTAGTTAACACTCAAAAAGTTCTTTTAATAGCTATTTTTATGGAAATGGGTCATTATAGAACCAAAACTACGCTTTTCTGACTGAAGATACACATTTGAATAAGAGAAATGTGCTTTGAGCGTATTTTCTATAATTTCGTTGCAAAAAATTTTAGTTAAAACTCAAAAGTTCTTTTAATAGATAATTTTATTGAAATTTTTAATTATAGAAAAAAAACAACTCTGTTCTTAATTAATATACACAGTTGAATAAGAGAAATGTGCTTTGATCGTATTTTATATAATTTCATTGAAAAAAATTTTAGTTAACACTCAAAAAGTTCTTTTAATAGATATTTTTATGGAAATTGGTCATTATAAAACCAAAACTACGCTATTCTGACAGAAGATACACATTTGAATCAGATTAATGTGCTTTGATCGTATTTTCTATAATTTCGTTGCATAAAATTTTAGTTAACACTCAAAAAGTTATTTTAATAGCTATTTTCATGGAAATGGGTCATTATAGAACCAAAACTACGCTTTTCTGACTGAAGATACACATTTGAATCAGAGAAATGTGCTTTGATCTTATTTTATATTATTTCGTTGAATTAAATTTTAGTTAACTCTAAATTAGTTATTTTTATATCTATTTTTATGGTAATGTGTCATTATAGAACCAAAACTACGCTTTTCTGACTGAAGATACAGATTTGAATAAGAGAAATGTGCTTTGATCGTATTTTCTATAATTTCGTTGAAAAATTTTAGTTAAAACTCAAAAAGTTCTTTTAATAGCTATTTTTATGGAAATGGGTCATTATAGAAACAAAACTACGCTTTTCTGACTGAAGATACAAATTTGAATCAGATATATGTGGATAGTTTTTTATATAATTTCATTGAAATAAATTTTAGATAAAACTCTATAAGTTCTTTTATTAGCTATTTTTATGGATATGGGTCATTATAGAACCAAAACTACCTTTTCTGACTGACGATATACATTTGAATCAGAGAAATGTGCTTTGATCGTATTTTCTATAATTTATTTGCAAAAAAATTTAGTTAACACTAAAAAAGTTCTTTTAATATCTATTTTCATGGAAATGGGTCATTATATAACCAAAACTACGATTTTCTGACTGAAGAAACACGTTTGAATCAGAGAAATGTGCTTTGATCGTATTTTCTGTAATTTCATTGCAAAAAATTATAGTTAACACTAAAAAATTTAATTTAATAGCAATTTTTATGTACATGTTTCATTATAGAACCAAAACTACGCTTTTCTGACTGAAGAAACACATTTGAATCAGAAAAATGTGATCTGATCGTATTTTATGTAATTTCATTGCAAAAAATTCGAGTTAACACTCAAAAAGTTCTTTTAATAGCTATGTTTATGGAAATGGGTCATTATAGAACCAAAACTACGCTTTTCTGACTGAAAAAACACATTTGAATCAGATAAATGTGCTTTGATCGTATTTTATGTAATTTCTTTTCAAAAAATTCGAGTTAACACTCAAAAAGTTCTTTTAATAGCTATTTTTATGGAAATGGGTCATTATAGAACCAAAACTACGCTTTTCTGACTGAAGATACACATTTGAATCAGAGAAATGTGCTTTGATCGTATTTTATATAATTTCATTGCAAAAAAATTCGAGTTAACACTCAAAAAGTTCTTTTAATAGCTATTTTTATGGAAATGGGTCATTATAGAACCAAAACTACGCTTTTCTGACTGAAGAAACACATTTGAATCAGAGAAATGTGCTTTGATCGTATTTTCTATAATTTCCTTGCAAAAAATTCGAGTTAACACTCAAAAAGTTCTTTTAATAGCTATTTTTATGGAAATTGGTTATTCTAGAACCAAAACTACGCTTGTCTGACCGAAGAAACACAATTGAATCAGAAAAATGTGCTCTGATCGTATTTTCTGTAATTTCTTTGCAAAAAATTAGAGTTAACACTCAAAAAGTTCTTTTAATTGCTAATTTTATGGAAATGTGTCATTATAGAACCAAAACTACGCTTTTCTGACTGAAGAAACACATTTGAATCAGAGAAATGTGCTCTGATCGTATTTTCTGTAATTTCATTGCAAAAAATTAGAGTTAACACTCAAAAAGTTCTTTTAATATCTATTTTTATGGAAATGGGTCATTATAGAACCAAAACTACGCTTTTCTGACTGACAAAATACAATTGAATCAGAAAAATGTGCTCTTATCGTATTTTCTGTAATTTCTTTGCAAAAAATTCGAGTTAACTCTCAAAAAGTTCTTTTAATAGCTATTTTTATTGAAATGGGTCATTATAGAACCAAAACTACGCTTTTCTGACCGAAAAAACACAATTGAATCAGAGAAATGTGCTTTGATCGTATTTTCTATAATTTCATTGCAAAAAATTCGAGTTAACACTCAAAAAGTTCTTTTAATAGCTATTTTTATGGAAATGGGTCATTATAGAACCAAAACTACGCTTTTCTGACTGAAGATACACAATTGACTCAGAGAAATGTGCTTTGATCTTATTTTCTATAATTTCATTGCAAAAAATTCGAGTTAACACTCAAAAAGTTCTTTTAATAGCTATTTTTATGGAAATGGGTCATTATAGAACCAAAACTACGCTTTTCTGACTGAAGATACACATTTGAATCAGAGAAATGTGCTTTGATCGTATTTTCTATAATTTCATTGCAAAAAATTCGAGTTAACACTCAAAAAGTTCTTTTAATAGCTATTTTTATGGAAATGGGTCATTATAGAACCAAAACTACGCTTTTCTGACTGAAGAAAAACAATTGAATCAGAGAAATGTGATTTGATCGTATTTTCTGTAATTTCATTGCAAAAAATTCGAGTTAACACTCAAAAAGTTCTTTTAATAGCTATTGTTATGGATATGGGTCATTATAGAACCAAAACTACTGTTTTCTGACTTACAATATAAATTTTACTCATGGAATTGATTATTTAGAGTATAGTATGTAATGTAAGTTCAAAAAAATTCTAGAGATCTATAAATCATTTAATAATTGTTAAATATTTCTGTAACTTTGTTAGTTTATAAAAAACCAACCGATATTATTACCTTTTTAAATCCTTTTACGATGAAACCAGAGAGTTTTTAGTAAATTATGTAAGTTCATTGCAAAAAATTCTAGTTAACAATAAAAAAGTTCTTTTAATAGCTATTTTTATGGAAATGGGTCATTATAGAACCAAAACTACGCTTTTCTGACTGAAGAAAAACATTTGAATCAGAAAAATGTGCTGTGATCGTATTTTCTGTAATTTCATTGCAAAAAATTCGAGTTAACACTCAAAAAGTTCTTTTAATAGCTATTTTTATGGAAATGGGTCATTATAGAACCAAAACTACGCTTTTCTGACTGAATATACACATTTGAATCAGAGAAATGTGCTTTGATCGTATTTTCTATAATTTCGTTGCAAAAAATTCGATTTAACTCAAAACAATTTATTTTATTATCAATTGTCCATGACCTGGGTAATTATAGAACAAAAACTACTCTGTCTGACTGAAGGTAAACATATGAATCAGGTAACTTGGAGTTGATCGTTTTATATATAATTTCAGTGCAAAATATTTTAGTTAACACTCAAAAATGCTTTTTTTGTGGAAATGTTTCATTTTTGAAAAAAACCTACATTTCTCTGAATGAAGATACACAATTAATCGGAGAAAAGTTTTTTTTTATCGTATTTCCTATAATGTCGTTTCAAAAAATTGGAGTTCACGCTTAAAAAGTTCTATTAAGAGCTATTTTTGTGGAAATGGTTCTTTTTTGAACCAAAACTGCGCTTTTATGACCAAAGATAGACAATTGAATCGGAGAAATATGTTTTGGTCGTATTTTCTACAATTCCGTTTCAAAAATTTGAGTTCACACTTAAAAAGTTCTATTAAGAGCTATTTTTATGGAAATGGGTCATTTTTGATCCAAAACTACGCTTTTATGACCAAAGATAGACAATTGAATCGGAGAAATATGTTTTGGTCGTATTTTCTACAATTCCGTTTCAAAAATTTTAGTTCACACTTAAAAAGTTCTATTAAGAGCTATTTTTATGGAAATGGGTCATTTTTGATCCAAAACTACGCTTTTATGACCAAAGATAGACAATTGAATCGGAGAAATATGTTTTGGTCGTATTTTCTACAATTCCGTTTCAAAAATTTGAGTTCACACTTAAAAAGTTCTATTAAGAGCTATTTTTATGGAAATGGGTCATTTTTGATCCAAAACTACGCTTTTATGACCAAAGATAGACAATTGAATCGGAAAAATATGTTTTGGTCGTAGTTTCTATAATTCCGTTTCAAAAATTGGAGTACAAACTTAAAAAATTTTATTAATAGCTATTTTTATGGAAATGGGTCATTATTGAGCCAAAACTACGCTTTTCTGACTGAGGACACACATTTGAATCAGAAAATGTGCTTTGATAGTACTTCCTGTAATTTTGTTGAAAAAACTTGGAGTTAACCTGCAGCGATGGAAAATAAAAGCTAGGAGAATTATAAACACAATCGAATTTTTTACCCCCTAAAATGGAAGAAAGATCAATTTATTTTCCTTTTAGGTGGTTTCTAGAAAGCAAAACTGTTATAAAATATAATTTATAGGGAAAAACGGGGAGAAAAAAAAGAGGAAAGGTACACAAAGGAAGAATTATCGTTTTTTTTTAAATATAAACAAACATCCGTCACACTCTTACGACAACGGAAACATGTGATCAAATGGGCAAGACCAGGAGAACACATGCGATGAATTTCTAAGTTTTAGTTTTGACATAGAACTGTTAGAAACCAAATGTTGGAAAAATTAGTTTTGTTATCAGAAGATGCCACGCAAAACTATTGTCTAATTGATAATGTTTCCTCCACCTTATAGGTAAGTTTGGCATGCTGGCTTGCAAAGAGAGAGAAAATGTGCAAATTCAACCTACAGTGCCTGAAAACAAAAATTAGGAGAAATACACAATCGAATTTTCTATTCCTAAGAAGGAAAAAATCTTATCCTTAAGAAGGAAAAAGACTATAATAAAACACAATTCATACCTAAAGTTGGGGGAATGTGAATTAAAGAAAACATGTATGTTCTATTTCCTTCGAGTGCCTATTCAACAGATTGAGGTTAGGTCTGGTTAGTTACATTTGTAAATGGAGGAGTATGTATCAATTTAAAACGCTATTCAGATCCTTTCTTTGTAGGCTAACAATGGCGGGCAAAATACCCCTATTAACGAAAATCATTCAAAACCGTGATAAAATGTTTTTAGAAAACCCAAAAATATCTATTATTGCTATAAAGTCTAGCATGAGTCTTATGACAAAATAAAGAGAACTGCACCAAGCATAAAATTCAATGGAGGACTTGACGTGTTTAGCAGTATTGCCCCAAACTCACGGTTGATTATTGATGATTTTACCAATATCTAGTGTGACAATCTATTTTACAGTACAAAGATATAATAGAACTTACATCGAATTGACCATTCAACTGTCTGTTCATGATCTTCTGCTTGTATATCTCAATTTTAAAGTGAACTAAAGTAAAAAGCACCAAACACCATTGTTCTTATATACAAAACCGATGGTAATATCCGCCAATACTTAAACTTGTTTACGAACCATAACCAGACAATAGCTACTACACGTAGTCCAGAATCCACAGCAAAAAATTTCAGCTGAGAACCACTAACCTAGGCACTGGAGAACCCCCATCAGACAATTAAACCAGACCCCATATAAAGCTAAATCTGAGCCATTGTGTTAGTGTTCATATATTCTTTTAACTTTCGTATTCACCAAAATTATGCTGATTTAATTGGAAATTCTCTTAGTACTAATGCATTCGCATCCCTTTAATTTTTTCAGAATTTCATCTGAATTCTATTTAAGAAATATGGGCTCTTGGAGATCTTGCCAAATTAATTATTTAATTATCTTGTTAATATCCATATATTTTTGAACTCTAGCATTCGCGGAAATTTTGCAGATTCAAAGAAATATTATAAAGAGAACATTTGCAGGCAAAGTTGGACACTGTCTCGATACAATTACCATTGACTTTCCAGGAATTTTTCAGAACCCCCCCCCTGAATTCTATTAAGGAAATATGAGATCAAAAAGATCCTACAAGAATTACCAGAACATGCTCACGGCCGGGCAGGGGCAAGAAACATAAAATATACAAAATAAAACACTTTAAAGTTACTGCTTTGAAAAAATAAAACAAAAATAGAATATATAAAAAATGAAAAAATTATAATACACTTCTGAGCTGGAAACGGAAACCTCCCCCCCCCTGACGGAAAAACTGGGAGGCTAACTGTTCTGGGTAAATTTTTACTTGGATTGAATCATGTAGGGGATCTATCCATGAGGGAGGGGTATTTTTCCATGTAGGTGGAACCGGATTTCCTGGAATCATTTGAAAAATCATCAGAAATAAAATAAAAAAAAAACAATTTTCATCAACTGAAAATAAGGAGCAACATGAAAACTTACAACAAACAGAAACTATTTCATATCTGAGGGGGGTTACTTCCTCTTCAACACCTTACTCATTAGGCTAAACTCTGAATTTTCTCACAATTCTGTATGAACGCAGATAATTTCGGAGACCACACTGCCTTTCCATGACGATAAATAAAAGTTCAACTATGGATAAAATCCTTTTAATAGAAAGTGATGATGATAACAGTAATAGAAATTCAGAGAAGTACTAAATATTTCGATCACATATGCAGTGACTGTCATCAGTAGTAAAACTAATATAAAATGATGTCATCAGGAGTTTTACTACTGATGACGGTCACTGCATATGTGACCGAAATATCTAGTATTTTTGTCAATTTTTATCACTGCTATCATCATCATTGTCTATGAAAAGGTTTTTATCGCTATTTGAACTTTTATTCGTCCTTAAGAACGATACCTGAAAAGCAACCGTTGCTTAATTTGAACAATCAGAAGCTTTTTAAAATGTAAGTTACTAAAAACTTAAAATTCAAAATCCTTTTTTGCTGGATTATAAAGCTGCCACAAAACCGAAACAAATCTTGCGAGATTACACCATCACGACATGTAAATATTGGACCATCTAAACTAGGCCCCCAGGTACCCAAAGCCAACATTCAACTTCTCCTTGGATTTGTTTTTCAAGGCCAGAGACACATGACTATAAATTACACCCCAACTGTTGCCATCCATTCCACTATAGTTATAGGTGCAAACTTATGTGGACAGGTTATGTTACATTAGGGTTAGATTAAATCAGGTTAGGTTTATTGAGGTTAGGTTACCATGAGTGCCATGCTTAAACTTAATTATGAACCATAAAAGACAATAGCACCTACACGTAGGCCAGAATCCATAGCAAACAATTCCACCTGAGAACCACTAACATAGGCACTGGAGAACCCACAACAGATAATTAAACCAGACCCCATATAAGGCTAAATTAAACATAAGTGGACAGGTTACGTTACATTAGGGTTAGATTAACTCAGGTTAGGTTATTGAGGTTATAAAGTTATAACCCTTAAAATGTATATAACTAAAAGAGTCATTGGATGCAAAAAGAACACGGAAGAAAAAGAACTTGGTACCCTTCAATCAATTGTGATTTTCGAAAAGGCATTGAAAGTTTCAATTTCTGGCCGGAAGAGACCTCTCTCAAGTTTCTAAGACTAGAACCACCTTCTTAACTGAGTGATAAAAAATATATAACTGTAATTACGTGTGGGAGGCCCATGGGTCATTACAAAGTCATCTTCTGGCCACCAGTCCAATTGACTAACATCTGTTTCTTTGAGTTGCTCATAGAATTTAATCGTTTTGTACGGAGGAAGGATGATGAAAAGATTAAAGCTTCCATCATGCAAAGTTACTCATGGAAAGCTCTATGAGTTGCTCATGGAATTTAATCTTTTAGTACGGAGGAAGGATGATGCAAAGATAATAGCTTCCATCTTGCAGAGCTACTCAGGGAAAGTTCCATGAGTTGCTCATGAAATTTAATCGTTTGGTATGGAGGAAGGATGATGGAAAGATAAATGCTTACATCATGCATAGTTGCTCAGGGAAAGTTCCATGAGTTGCTCATGAAATTTAATCGTTTTTTACGGAGGAAGGATGATGGAAAGATAAAGACTTCCATCGTAAGGGCTTGCTCGTGGAAAGTTTCATGAGTTGCTCACGTAAAGTTCCATGAGCTGCTCATGGGTTTTATACATTGTGTACGGAGGAAGGATGACGGAAAGATAAAAACTTCCATCATGCAGAGTTACCCAGGAAAAGTTCCATGAGTTGCTCATGTAGTTTAATCGTTTTGTTCGGAGGAAGGATTATGGAAAGATAATAGCCTCCATCATGCAGAGTTAATCAGGGAAAGTTCCATGAGTTGCTCATGAAATTTAATTGTTTGGTACAGAGGAAGGATAATGAAAAGATAAAAGCTTCCATCATGCAGAGTTACTCAGGGGAAGTTCTATTAGGTGCTCATTGAATTTAATCTTTTTGTACTAAGGAAGGATGATGGAAAGATAATAGCTTCAATCATGCAGAGTTACTCAGGGAAAGTTCAATGAGTTTCTCATGGAATTTAATCGTTTTGTACGGAGGAAGGATGATGGAAAGATAAAAACTTCCATCGTGAGGACTTACTCGTGGAAAGTTTCATGAGTTGCTCAAGGAAAGTTCCATGAGTTACTCATTGATTTTATTCATTTTCTACGGAGGAAGGATGACGGAAAGATAAAAACTTCCATCATGCAGAGTTACTCAGGAAAAGTCCCATGTGTTGCTCATGTAATTTAATCGTTTTGTACGGAGGAAGGCTGATGAAAACATAAAAGCTTCCATCATGCAGAGTTATACTTTAAAATTTCCATGAGTAGCTCACGGAAAGTTCTATGAGTTGTTTATGGAATTTTATCGTTTTGCACAGAGAAAGGATGATGGAAATCGACGGTTATTGAAAAGTATTGCAAGCTTTGGTTTTCATGTCAACAAGACAGTCACGTAAGATGAATCTCTTTTAGTTCGGGGGGGGGGAATCAAGAACTTTTATAGGGTTTATGACCATAAGAAATTGTTTACTTTAAATAACAGCCCAAGAATTCAATTCAATATCTCAGATGGCAAGAAGTCCAGCCCTGACCTCCCCCTTTAGGTCCTTGGAACAAGGCTCTGTTGGACACAGAAGCACTACATACTGTCTTTTATGTCTTGTCCGACATCTATGGCAATGCTACCCATGAAATATTATTGATGACTGAAATAATAGCATATAATAAAATTAAATGGGAACGGGGAATACGCAAAAACTTATTTAATATGAAAAATATGTGAAATTTTTGCTGAGGAGCGACTTCGCTTAACGTTTACATTCGTAATGATAGTTTAGACATTTCCCCCTTAGTTTATGACAAACTATATCAACCAATCCTGAAATAGTGCATGAAGTTTCCTTCAGAAGGACAGTAAAAATGGAATCTAGCAGTTTGAACTTAATAATTGGAAAGTTACCTAACAGTACATGTCTTGACATATTAGGAAGTATCCGGAATTAAATTTTTAATAAAAAAAACAGCTTTTATCAGCAGCGGGTGTCAACAGGAAAAAAAGTGAGTGAAAAATATGTTTAAAAAAAGGTAAAATAGGCAAACAAATTAAAAAGGTGTAGTATTCTTTTGAATGTGTAGTAGTCTTAAGGAATCAGTATATTTTTAATGTTTATATTTTTGTGGACAAATTTTTTTTTTTCAAAATTAACTAATTAGTTTGTTTATTCATTCGCGTTCCAGCGTGGCAAAACTGACGAAATATTTTACTGCCCTAATAATTGTATAATTCTAAAACCACAAAAAATTAAACTGATGGTTTTGAAATACGAATAGACCTATTATGGCTGAACAAGACAAAAATTTGTTTAGTTTCAAGCTTTAGGTAGTTTAAAATCGGCACTTTTTGACACTGCATTCAATAAAATTACTGGAATTGATTTTTGCTATTTTTAGTGTCCAATAGAAAATTGCAATCAATGAATTACGTTCAAAAGTACTCATTGAAATGTATTACTTATTGAAACCTAACTGAAATATACGGTGGATGAAGAACGGCTGATTGCTGATTGCCATAGATTTTCCTTGTATGTCAAATGTCTAGGGTTAAAACGGAAAGTAGGTCGTCCCAAAATGGGGGGGTTGGACGATATTGCAAGAAAAGATTTAGAGGAAATGGGAGCTTCCTGGGAGGGTGTAAGGAGGGAGGCTTTGAATAGGTTGAGACGGAGGAGCAGCGTCACCGACTGTGGTGCTACAGTGAGCTGTCAGTAGTAGCAGCTGTAGTATTGCGATGAAAAATTTGCTCATTATGCATTTTTTATGTCTTAAAATAACATCAAATCACACACACATCTAGCAAAATAATCACCTGAGATATTTTAAAAGTACAAAATGAGGATGCTATAACTATGTCTGTCATGGTGCTTACCCAATGCCCTTTGATGATGATTCTCATTTTAATATTTTTCATGGAAACAACTGAAAATTTACTTTTTTTTCAAGGATTTCCAAGTGGGCCATGATTTCTACAGTTTGTCCTGATTTATGTGGTCTGGTCTGGATTTCTATGGTTGGCCCTGATTTCTAAGATTGGCCCTGATTTCTGCAGTTTGATCATGATTTTTATAAATATGTCCGGATTTGAAGAGGATGGCCTTAAATTCTTCAGCTTGATCTTGATTTTAATGAAACCTTCGAGATTTCTGTGTATTAATAATAATTTTTATAGAGGTTGCCCATGAGTTCTACAGTTTTGTCTTGATTTCTATGGTTAGGTCTGGAATTATAGGGTTGGCCCTGATTTATACAATTTGGTCTAGATTTTTATGAATATGTCTGGATTTTAAGAGGATAGCCTTAATTTTTCCAGTTTGCTCTTGATTTTTATGAATTCAACGCGATTTCTTTGTATTGGTCATGATGTTCTAGAGATTGGCCATGATTTCTACAATTTGGTCTTAATTTTTATGTCAAATATAAAGAAAAATCTTAATTTGACCTAAGATACATGGATCCAAGAGACGAAAAAGCATTTTATTTCAAGTCCTTGGTAGCAAATCTTCCAAATATAAAGAAAAATCTTAATTCAACCTAAGGCGCATAGATCCAAGAGACGAAAAAGCATTTAAATTTCATTTTCATGATACCGAAATTTCCAAATATAAAGAAAAATCTTAATTGAACCTAGGGTGTATAGATCCAAGAGACGAGAAAAGACTTGGATTTCATGTGATTGGTATCAAAATTTCCAAAATATAGAGAACAATCTATATACCCTAGATTTTGAATTGAACCTATAGAACATGCATTCAAGAGTTGAATTTGTTTGTTAATTTTATGCCCTTGACACCAAAACTTCCAAATATAATAAAAAATCTGAGAAAACCACAGTTTTTAGGTATGATTAAACCTAAGACACATGAGTTCAAGAGATAAAAAACTTTCTAATTGGAAATTATTGACGCCTAAACTTTCAAATATAAAGAAAACTCTTAATAGATCCTAAGGCGCATGGATCCAAGAGATGAAAAAATTTTTAATTTTATATCATTGGTACCAAAACTTCCAAATTTAAAAAAAAATCTTAATTTGACCTAAGATACATGGATCCAAGAGACGAAAAAATACTTTAACTTCATATCCTCGATACCAAAACTTCCAAATATAAAGAAAAATCTTAATCCGACCAAAGGTACATGGATCCAAGAGACGTAAAAATATTTTAATCTCATATCCCTGGTAGCAAAACTTCCAAATATAAGAAGTATCTTAGAAAACCACAGTTTTTTGGTATGATTGGGCCTAAGACACATGGGATCCAAGAGAGGAAAAACTTTTTAATTTCACGTCCTGTGTAACAAGACTTCCAAATATAAAGAAAAATCTTAATTGAACCTAAGGCATATTGATCCAAGAGACGAAAAACTTTTTAATTTCATGTCCATGGTACCAAAACTTCCAAATATAAAGAAAAATCTTAATTCAATTTAAGGTACATAAATCCAAGAGACGAAAATAATTTGAATTTCATATTAATATTTTTCTCTATATTTGGAAGTTTTGGTATCAAGGACATGAAATTGCCATAGTTTTTCATCTTTTGAACTCATGTGTCTTAGGCTCAATCATACCTAAAAGCTGTGGTTTTCTAAGGTTTCTTATTATATTTGGAAGTTTTGGTACCAAGGACATGAAATTGAAATGCTTTTTTTCTCTTGGATCCACGCGTCTAAGGTCCAGTTAAGAATTTTGCTTATATTTGGAAGTTTTGGTAGCAAAGGACATGAAATTAAAATGTTTTTTTTCAAATTCTTGGATCCATGTACCCTAGGTCGAATTAAGATTTTTTATATATTTTAGAAGTTTTGCTACCAAGGACTTGAAACTAAAAAGTTTTTTGTCTCTTGGATCCATATTCCTTAATAATAATAATTTATTTATTAACCACTATAAAAAAGAAGCGGAGTACATCAAGAACAAAAAAAAAAAAAAAAAAAAAAAAAAAAAAAAACAACAACAACAAAAAAAAAACAAACTCGCACACTTAACAATTATTTAAATAAAACGACGTAAATTATGGTGCGCAATAAGACCTTCAGATAACGACAGCTTTCCCGCAAGCACAGTCACTTTTTCCCGTAAATCAGGGAGGTCGCATCGCGATATTAGATGCCGGTTCCGGAACCACGGAGGGAGGCACAAAAGGTACCGAGAAAATTTAAAATAATAAGACCAGATAGAATTCAGATCTTTAGGCTTCGGAACTGGAAGAAACCCAGATAAAAAAAGAATAGAATGATCGCAAAATGAAGAATATAATTTCCCAAGCGCTTTTCTATTGTACCTCCCTCTATTTGCAACAATTTTTGAATATCCTATCTGAATTGTTTTTTTGCATAATAAACTGTCAGAGCCCGAAGTGTTTTAAGATTATTAGTAATGTGAAGACCAAGCCACCGAAACGAAGAGACACAGGGAATAGAGAAAAAACCACAGTTAAGAGGGAGACTCGCACTCGAATTAAATGAAATGTATTCGCACTTATCAACGTTCAACATAAGCCCAATCCGTCTGAACTGGTCTGACATCCAGCTGACAGAATGTGAGAGTCAAGCCCTAGAACGACTGACAAGGAGAACATCGTCCGCATAAGCAAGATACGAGACATCAATTCCATCAGAAATGAAAGTCGAAGGCAAGGATGAAAGGATAGGAGCAATACATAACTTAAAAATAGTTGGAGAAAGCACACCACCTTGACGGACCCCATGCAGAAGAAACACCTTTGAATCAGAAACTACTTCATTACATTTTACCCGAATAAAAGAGTTAGAATACCAGTACCGTAACAAAACAACAATAGAAAGGTGAATATTGTTGGAAAAAAGGGAACAGAGTGACTGTGAGTGGACTATACTATCGAAAGCTTTCGAAAGATCAAGAGCACAGATATGAAGAGGAGAGACATCATTAACAGATTGCAACAGGAGGGAAGCTAGAACACGATGGGCGTGCTGACATCCCAGCCTTTTTTGAAAGGCTGGATTTTTCTTTATATATAGAAGTTTCGGTAAACAGGACGTGAATTTAAAAAATGTTCATCTTTTGGATCCCATGTGTCTTAGGCCCAATCAAACCTTTCATACCTAAAAAATTGTGGTTTTCTAAGATTTTTCTTTGTATTTGGAGGTTTTGCTACCAGGGACATGAGATGAAAATGTTTTTTCGTCTCTTGGATCCATGTACCTTAGGTAGTATTAAGATTTTTCTTTATATATTGAAGTTTTGGTAACAAAAACATGAAATTAAAAGGTTTTTTTTCATCTCTTGGATCCATGTATTTTAGCTTCAATCAAGATTTTTCTCTATATTTGGAAGTTTTGGTACTAATGACATGAAATTAATGAGTTTTTCGTTTCTTGAATCCATTTGCCTTAGGACCAATTAAGATTTTTTCTTATATTTGGAAGTTTTGATGTCAATGACTTGAAATTAAAAGTTTTTCATCTCTTGAACTCATGCGTCTTATGTTCAATCATACCTAAGAACTGTAGTTTTCTAAAATTTATCATTATATTCGGAAGTTTTGGTATCAAGGACAAAAAATTAAAAATAAATTTTAACTCTTGGATGCAAGTTCCATAAGTTCAGTTAAAATTTTTCTTTATATTTTGGAAATATTGGTACTAAGGACTTGAAATTAAAGTATTTTCTCGTCTCTTGGACCTATGTACCTTAGGTTCAGTTAAGATTTTTCTCTATATCTGGAAGTTTTGGTACCATGAACATGAAATTAAAATTATTTTTCGTATCTTGGATCCGTGTACCTTAGGTTCAATTAAGAGCAAAAGTGTTTTTTTTATTAATTTTTGATACTCATGAAATTCAAATGCTTTTTCGTCTCTTGGATCCATGTACCTTAGGTCGAACTAAGTTTTTTCTTTATATTTTGAAGTTTTGCTACAATGGACATGAAATTGATAAGTTTTTCGTCTCTTTAATACATGTAACTTAGGTCCAATTAATATTGTTCTCTATATTCGGAAGTTTTGCTACCAAGGACAATTAAATCAAAATGTTTTTTTGTCTTGAAGTTTTAGTACCAAGGACATGAAATTGAAATGTTTTTCGTCTCTCGGATCCTTGAGTCTTAGGTCGAATTAAAATTTGTCTTTATATTTGGAAGTTTTAGTACCAATGACATGAAATTAAAAAGTTTTTCATCGCTTGGATCCATGTGCCTTAGGTCCAATTAAGATTTTTCCTTATATTTGGAAGTTTTGGTATCAAGGACATGAAATTAAAATGTTTTTTCGTCTCTTGGATCTATGTGCCTTAGGTTGAATTATGATTTATCTTTATTTTAGGAAGTTTTGCTACCAAGGACATTAATTAAAATGTTTTTCATCTCTTGGATCCATGTGCCTTAGGTTCAATTGAAATTTTTATTTATATCTGGAAGTTGTACTACCAAGGACTAGAAATTAAAATATTTTTTCGTCTTTTAGATCCATGCGTCTAAAGTCAAATTAAGATGCTTCTTTATATTTGAAAGTTTGGCTACCAAGGACATGAAATTAAAAGGTTTCTCTGTCTCTTGCATCTATGTACTTTAGGTCGAATTAATATTTCTCTGTTTATTTGGAAGTTGTGTACCATGGGCATGCAACTAAAAAGTTTTTAGTTTCTTGGGACTATGTGTCTTAATTTCAATCAGTATTTTTCTTTATATTTGGAAGTTTTGGTACACAAGACGTGAAATTAAAAAGTTTTTCATTTCTTGGATCCTATGTGTCTTAGGCCCAATCATGCCTAACAACTGTGGTTTTCTAAAACTCTTCTTTATATTTGGAAGTTTTGCTACCAGAGATATGAGATTAAAATATTTTTCGTCTTTCAGATCCATGTAGCCTACCTTAGGTAGGATTTATATTTTTCTTTATATTTGGAAGGTTTTGTACCAAGGTCATGAAATTAAAGTATTTTTTCGTATCTTGGATCTATGTTTCTTAGGGTCAAGTAAGATTTTTCTCTATATTTGGAAGTTTTGGTATCAATGACTTGAAATTATAAAGTTTTCATCTCTCGAACTCATGTGTCACAGGTTCAATCACACGTAAAAACTGTGGTTTTTAAAGATTTTTCATTATATTTGGAAGTTTTGGTATCAAGGACATGAAATTAAAAAAAATTCAACTCTTGGATGCTTGTTCCATAAGACCAATTAAGATCTTTTTTATATTTTGGAAATTTTGGTACCAAGGACATGAAATTGGAGTGTTTTCTCGTCTCTTAGATCTATGTACCTTCGGTTCAATTCTGATTTTTCTCTATATTTGGAAGTTTTGGTATCGTGGAGATGAAAGTAAAATGCTTTTTCGTCTCTTGGAACTACGTTCCTTAGATTGACTTAAGATTTGTCCTTAAATTTGGAAGTTTTGCTACTAAAGACATGAGAGTAAAATGTTTTTCGCCTCTTGGATCCATGTACCTTTGGTTCAATTAAAATTTTTATTTATATTTGGAAGTTTTGCTACCAAGAACTTGAAACAAAATGTTTTTTCGTCTCTTGGATCCATGTGTCTTTGGTCAAATTAAGATTTTTGTTTATATTTGACATAAAAATAATGACATAGAAAAAAAGTTAAAAAGACATAGAAAAAAGTCTATTAAGACATAGAAAAAAAGTTAAAAAATATGTAAAAAAAAATTGGATGGGGAGGGGTTCCTGGAGTAGTTGGGGGCCGTGAAGGGGGAGGATTGTTGCTCCTGGAAGTCGGGGGGAGGTTCATGGATTGGGGATTCGGGGCCCTGGTGAAGGACTTGGGGTCTTGGAGTGAGGACATGGAGACCTGGATGGGGATTTAGGTCCTGGATGGGGACTTGGGGTGCTGAATGAGAAATTGGGAGCCCAAACTCATGCCAATGTCCGGTAATGGAAAACCGATGTACACATTTTCGTTAACCATCAGAAGAAATTGTCTATTAGAGTAGAAAAAGATCTCTACCAGTTGTTTACAAGAATTCATATAAAAACTTCATTTACAATACATAGTATTTGTTTTAAGTCACTTGTATTATTAAACGACATTCTTGAGAGTCAAATCTCTGATAATAATGTTTCCCAGAATTTTCTTTATCACTCCAGAACGTCTTTGCCACATGGTCGACAGACTTGATGTCTCCAATGGCCGCTCGGAATGTCAGGCTATATGTCTTGTGGTATGGATGGTTTTGTGTGCTGTTACATATATGGTGTTTTGCGTTGTTGTATGGATGGTTTTGTATGTTGTTGTATGGATGGTCTTGTATATTGTTGTTTGGATGGTTTTGTGTCTTGTTGTATAGTGGGGGGTACTGCCCGCTTGGAATATAGGACCAATTGTATGTTGGGGGGACTGCCCCGTCAGAGTCATTAATACAATAAGGGGGTACTGTCCGCAACCTTATATTACTACATTACTACTTACGATAAAGTTTGAATTTTGTCCCAATTCTTTAAGAATGACTCTTGAATCACAAACGTCGTTTGCTTAGAACTAAAAGCTCTTTTAAAGCATTAAATAAAATTAGCGTAAAGAGTGAGGAATTGAGAAGGGGGCAAACCCTCTCATATACGTATTAATTTAAGTTCGTTTAAGTTTTAATGTTGCTCCTTACTTTCAATTGAAAAAAAGTTTTTTTAAATTTAATTTCTGATCAATTTTAAATAACGCTTGGAAATCTGGCTCCCAATTCATGGAATATTTCTTTCCCCAATTAAAAATACCTCTGTGGAAGGATCCCCTCTCGTAGCCCCCTTCACCAGAAAAGTACCCCCTAAAAATGTCTGTTTTCTTCCCAATAACCAATAATTTATGTAAACTATGGAAAAAGTTCATAACTTAGCACCCTTCCCCCCTGGAACTGTGGGGGGTTACGTCATACTCAAAAACATACTTATTAGGTTTTTCGACTATGCTGAAAAACATGGTTATTTAAAAAATTTTGACTGGGTGACTATGGGGAACAAATGAGCGGGGCAGGGGACTTAGTACCCCTCCAATATTTTTGGTTACTTAAAAACGGCACTAGAACGTTTCATTTCACATGAAATGAGCTCTCTTTCAGTCTTGTACGATCACTGGTTCGATGCGATTATCATTGGGAAAAAACACACATCCCTGATCCTTCTTCTGGCAAAAAAAGTGCGAAATTTCACATTTTTGTACATAGTAGCCTTTAACCTATACAGTCGGGTTCTCTTGTATGTTATTAAATAAAAAAAAACAAGTTTTTTAAACTGAAAGTAAGGAGCGACATTAAAACTTAAAACGAACAGAAATTATTCCGTATATGAAAGGGCTGTCCGCTCCTCTACACCTCGCTCTTTAAGAAAATTTTTCTTAGTTTGGAGAGAAACAGTTTCTTGTGTCACATTCAAACTGCTCCTTTAAGTTTGAGGCGTGCAGGAGGGGTCCACCCCGTATCTATAAGTACGTCGGTCTGTGCGGGGTATTTTGCATTGTTGCTTCATACTTTCAGTTTAAAAAACCTGTTTTTTTTTAATTTAGTTTATGAACGTTTTTTAGTTAATGCAGCTTTTATTTGCATAAAAATTTTACTTTTCTTTTGCTAAATGGATGTCTTTACAAATTAACTTACGTAACTAACTTATATATTCGTATATTTTTCTTCTGGCAAAAAATACAAAGTTGCAGATTTTTGCAGATATGAGCTTGAAACCTATGTAATAGGGTTTTCTGATACGCTGAATCTGACGGTGTGATTTTCATTAAGATTCTTTCACTTGTAGGGGATGTTTCCCCCCTCTTTAAAAAATCGGGTTAATTTTCTCAGGCTCGTAGCCTTTCATGAGTAATACTAAACTGAATAAAATTTACATATTTAGAATCAGCATTTTAAACACATTCTTTTGATACATTTATTGACATCAAAATTCCGTTTTTAAAAGTTTCGATTACTATTGAGCCGTATCGCTTGTTTTTTTATTGTTTTTTTTTATTACGTATATGTTATTACGTATATGAGGGGGTTCTCCCCGTAGTCAATACGACGCTATTTGCGTTAAAAAATTAAAAAATTTTCTTATTCACAAACCCCTGAATCACAAAGGCCGTTTAATTAGAATATATAGCTCTTTTGAAAGCACTAAAAAAAAAACTGTAGCGTAAAGAGCGAGGTATTGACTTGGGGGAGAACCCCCACACATACGTTATAATTTCTGTTGGTTTTAAGTTCTAATATTCCTTCTTACATTTCAGTTGAAAAAACTTTTTTTTTTTATTTAATTTCTGCTCGTTTTTTAAATAATGCTTGGAAATCCGGCGCCCCCTTCATAAAAATGTCCCTTACCCCAAAGAAACATCCTCTACGGAAATATTCTCCTGAGTAACCCCCTCCTCTAGCCCCCCTCCAGAAAAAATCCTTCCTGAAAATGGTTGTATACTTCCCAATAACCAATAAATAATGCTGGTAAGTCCGGCGCCCCCTTCATGGCAATTTCCCTTCCCCCATGAACACTTCCTTCATGAACAGATCCTCCCCCCTAACCCCCGACCCCCCCTTCCCTCCCACTACCAGAAAAAAAACCTCCTGAAAACTTCTGTATACTTCCGAATAACCAATGCTATCTGCTAACATTGGGTAAAGTTCATAACTTTTAGCCCTCCCTCTGGGTACTTCGGGGGATTAAGTCATCCTAAAAGACATATTTATCATATTTTCGACCATGCTGAACAAAATGGCTATCTCAAAATTTTGATCGGGTGACTTTGGGACTTGACTTGACTTGCTTTATTTACTACTAATTACAAAATAAACTATATACAAGCAACCGCCCGGGGAAGGCTCAAAAAGCCTGATGAAAGACGGCTGCAATCCTCTAATTCTCAACCTATAAAAATTCTTATTATCAAAAAAAAAAAAAGACCTGAAAAAAGACCTGAACACTCACTCAATTTAAACAAAAATAAAAAAAACTATTAATAAAAGAAAAAAAATTAAGACATTAATTATGAAAATAATAATAAATTACCTTCCCTCACCCAAAAAATTTTTTTTTATTTTTACTTTAAACGACCCAATGTGTTCAGCTTCCTGAACGCAAAATGGAATATCATTCCAAATACCGAATCCCGAAACCTGCACGTGTGGTGTCTCGATACTCAACCGTAAAATTTTCCGCCTCTCTAGTCGCATACCTGTGGAGTGAACTATTTACGCGACAAAAATTTGTAAAAACTGGAGGACATACATCATTCCAACATCTATAGGCAAAAATAGCAGCTTGGTAATCGCGAATCTGACCAATGTTAAGCGCTCTTAATTTTTTAAAACATGACGCGGTATCATTCACAATTTCTATATAATTCCCAAGAAGACGTACTGTTTTATTTTGTAAAATCTGCACTCTTTTGAAATTTGCATAAAAATTGCTAGACCAAATGACACAACCATACGACATATAAGGCGCAACAATACTATGATACAATAATAAAAGAACCGATAATGGTAAAAAATGCTTCAAACGACGCAAAATTCCCAGACCTCTAGCAACTTTAGCTGCAACAAGATCACTATGGTGCTTCCAAGACAAATTACAATCTAGCTGGAAGCCCAAATAACGCACCTCATGCACGTGTGACAAAGCCTTACCATTAAAAAATATATCTCCATCAACACTCGGATGCTTACCAACTCTCCTAAAAATCATAAAATTAGTTTTTTTAACATTCACTGACAAAAGGCTGAAACTTGTAAATACATAAAATGACTTTAAAACCCTATTTACTTTCAACAATAGATCATCAATAATTCGAATAGACATAGTTAAAGCAGTATCATCCGCAAAAGTCGTGATAAAACACTCCGGTAAGTAAAAACGCATTGAATCAACATACACAAGGTACAGAAGTGGTCCCAAGACAGATCCCTGAGGTACACCATACTTCACTTGATAGGGAGAAGAAAATGCATCATTTAAAACAACTTGAATAGATCTTCCACTTAAAAAACTATCAAACCATTTCAGATAATTACCACGAACTCCAAGGGACTGTAGACGTATGAGTAAAATTTTAAAATCCACTGTATCAAACGCCTTTCTAAAATCAATAAAAACAGTCAAAGGGATTTCACCACGTTCAAAGCATCTATTTACAATATCACAGAGAGAATGCATGGCGTCCGACGTCGAGTGACCTTTCCTAAAGTCGAACTGAGTTTCTCTTAACATCCCTGATTTCGTAAGAAAATCATGTAGAATTTTATTCACGATTTTTTCAAATATTTTTGAAAATAGGGGAAGGATTGATATAGGTCTATCATTTTTAATATTTAACTGATACAAATCTTTATGGAGGGGGATAACTATTTCCCTTTTAAGCGCATCGGGGAATACCCCAGTTTCCTAGGAAAGATTGATTATGTGGGCGAGACATGGTATTAAATAACACATCACTGATTTAAAAGCCTTCAAATTAATTCCATCTTTCCCTGCTGAATTAGATTTGATTGTTTTCACAACCTTCAGAATTTCATCTCCAGTACACGGTTGAAATTCAATTTCATTTCCAATTCCTCTTTCATCCAAAAATTCGTCCTCCAAGGAATCATTATTAAAATTCACTAACCCTTCCGCCTGCACATTTTGACCAATACTTGAAAAGAACTCAGCAAATTTATTAGTAATAATCGTTTCATCACTCAATTGCTTCTCCTTGAATAAGCAGCGAATTGGGTGGAGCTTATTTCTTCTTTCCCAATAGGTCATTTATAACCTTCCAAGTTCCTCTCGCATTATCCTTATTTAAACTCAGTTAGTTAGCAAAATATTCTTTTTTAGCTTTCTTTCTCATTGAGTTCACTTTATTGTGTATTATTTTAAACTCTTCCAGTTTCTTGACAAACTTACTATTTAAATCATCTACATACACTTGATTTCTTAAATGTGACGCTTCAAGAATTTCTGTAGCTATCCAAGGCTTCCTGGGTTGATCCTTATGCGGTTTCACAAATATAACTGGGCAAGTCTTGTCATAAATTGGCTGTATGATCCCCATCATGCAATCAAATGCCCCAGAAGCGTCATCTTTTATCTCCAAAATATCGCTAAGATCAGTGCTGCTTAACTCATCACCAAACCTCTGTAAGTTCTCTTTTTTTAACAATCGAGTCTTCACTTTTTTTCTTTCATTTCTTTCTATGCAGACACAAAGTACCATTCCGAGAACCGGAAAATGGTCAGAACAAGGGTACAGAACCACATCAGCATAACTACGGTCCAGATACTTCGAACCAACAAAAATATTGTCAATAAGAGTAGTTGAATGACTCGTAACCCGTGTTGGAATATTAGCTAGGGGAAAAAGATCAGTAGCAACCATCAAATTAAAAAAATCAAGATTCACTCCATTCAGCGATAGCAGATCAAAGTTAAAATCACCCATACAAATAAAATCTAAACCTGTCCGAGACACCGCACGCGTAAGTTGATCGAATCCACGCTCAAAATCTTCCCAGCTTGCGCTCGGTGGCTTATACACAATACTAATCAAAAATTTACTACTACCCAAATTTAAATCAATACTAAAACTTTCAAACTTACCCTCTATCCAAACATCAATATCATTTCTTACTTGGTATGTCAATGAGTTTGAAATCAAACACGCAATTCCCCCTCTGTGAAGTGACGTCCGGTTTTTAGCCTCCAAATTATAATCTGGAAAAGAATACAACGAGAGAGAGTGTTCCTGACTAAAAAAACTTTTACATATACCAACAAAACTAATTTTTCCTTGAGAATCAGAAAGAAATTGCAACACATCTTCATAACCAGTAGTGAGGTGACAATTCCAGGCACATAAACGCAACGAATCGGCTTCCCGGGGTCTAACTTCGATCTTTGGACATAAGCACTATTTTTTAACGGTTGAAATCTAACTTGGTTCATACACGGTTCAGCATCTCTTGACTATTGGTGCCGATAAAACCTCGTCTAGACGAAAAGGTCGGCTCATTAAATCATCAAGTTAAGAACCAACGAAAGTAAATAAATAAACATATAAAATATCTCTCTAAATAAAAAAAAAGAAAAAAAAGTAAGAAATAAAAAATAGGAGACCAAGACATTTTTTTGCAAATAAAAATAGAAAGAATAAAACCAAAAACGAAAAAAAACGGATCCCTCAAAAGAAAAGGAAAAGAGATAATAAAATAAACGGGAGACCAAAAGAGTTTATGTGAATAATAATAAGAATGAAAAACTCGCGAAAACGACACACAAACAAACAAGGCAACAACGCTGTACAGAGAAGAAAAAACGACAAAAAACAACACAAATATTAATTTAAACACATTCAGCAAGAGATCTTATTTTCCGGGCAGACGGTTCACCAGGTAGCTTCACTAGTATGTTGCCCCGGTCGGTCCATACATTTTTAACACCAAAGCGATCCCTTGCGGCATTTAGCAGGTCGCGACGTCGCTTTGTAAGGGATTCCGACACAAAGATATCAGACCCAGCTAGTTTAGACTTCTGTAAGAACACTTTTTGAGCAAATTCTTTACTAACAAATCGCACTAAAACTGGGTCGACTTTGTCACTGGTGGTATGAGACTCATTCATTCTAAGCCGGAAAACACTTGATAATTCACCAGAAGATATGCCAGTAACACCCATCCGTGTCGAAAGGACACTGAGCATAGTCGTTTTAAGGTAAACTCCTGGCTTTTGCTTCAGACCGTTTAAAACAAGACTGTCCAACATAATTTATTGATCAATATCGTCTAGCCTGACTTCGATTTTTTCAATTCGATTCTCCAGATTACGGGTTTGCATTCTATACATTTTCAACTCACGCTCGATACGGTCTAATATGGGGTTGAACTCTAGTGACACAGACTTATATGATTCGCTAATTATAGTCTCAGCTGTATCTTTAAGACCAGATTTCGCATTCCAGCCACACTTGGCAGAAACCTGACGAGTTATCTCTGTAACTATAGATTCCCTAGTTTTCTCTAGCTCTTGTTCTGTAGCAGAAATTCGTGCAAATAAAGCAGACTGTGAACCGGGCAGTACGGCAGCTTGATCCGGTACTTTTAGTGCCGCAAACGCTTTTGAAATAGACCTGTAAATGTCGGGAAAACGCTCAAGTTCCTCAAAAGGGTGTTTCACACTATTTGCAGTTTTAGTAGAAGCCTCTTGAATATTATCCTTGAAGGATACAAGATTATTCTCAGAAACAATTTGCTTGTTATGATCCCCGTAACAAAAGATCAAATAGTTAGTTCACTTTCCATCATTTTTTGTAATCTTCAGAATTCGTACAGGTCACAATGGATAACCTGCAAATTTCGCCAGCAAGAATTGCTTGAAAGACGTAATGATTAGTGTGAGAAAGAAAACCCAAAATTAAAAATGAAAAACCAAAATGAGACTTATCTTGTAGTGGGCAGGCCCACGGATGGCGTTGGCAATCACCGCTCTTGCAGGGTGGCCCAGTGGACCATGGAGGCCTGCGACGTTTTTTTTCCACCGTTTTCTTACATCCAAAACAGCATAGCATCCAATTATTAACAAAATAACTAAGCCACAGCAAGTCCTTTTTCTTTTCACAAAATGTGAATACAGCGAAACGAATTAATTCACTTATTGCGAAACTGTCCACTGTAATTTATTCTAAATTTAATCCGGCTTAAAAAAAAACAGATGTTTACAGGTCAGATGCCAAACAAGAACTAAAGGGAAAAAATAAGCGTGGGAGGGGGCCTAGTTGCCCTCCATTTTTTTGGTCACTTAAAAAGGGAACTAGAACTTTTAATTTCCGTTCCAATGAGCCCTCCCACGAAATTCTAGGACCACTGGGTCGATACGATCATTCCTGGGAAAAAAAAAATAACAAATAAACACGCATCCGTGATCTTCCTTCTGGCAAAAAATTTCAAATTCTACATTTTTGCAGATAGGAGCTTGAAACCTCTACAGTAGGGTTCTCTGATACGCTGAATATGATGGTGTGATTTTCATTAAGGTTCTATAGCTTTTAGGTTGTCTTTCCCCCTTTTTTTGAAAATCAGCCAAATTTTCTCATGTGCGTAACTTTTGATGAGTAGCACTAAACTTGATGAAAGTTATATATTTAAAATCAGCATTGAAATCTGATTCTTTTGATATATCTATTGGTATCAAAAACCCGTTTCTAGAGTTTCGGTTACCATTGAGCCGGGTCGCTCCTTACTTACAGTTCGTTACCACGAACTGTTTGAAATCTGATGGTGTGATCTTCATTAAGGTCACTTGATGTTTTGTAGTGTTTCCCCTCTTTTTAAAATTTAGACAATTTTTTTTATGCTAGTAACTTTTGATGGGTGACATTAAACTCGATGAATTTTATATGTTTTGAATAAGCATCAAAATTCGATTCTTTTGATGTATACATTGCTATAAAGACTCTATTTCTTAGATTTTCGGTTACTATTGAGCCGCATTGCTCCTTAGTTACAGCGTGTTACCATGAACTGTTTGATTAAGACATAAGTTAATTTTATGAGCGCTATAGTAAGTAAATAAAAATCAAGCAATTTTTTATTAAGCAAAGTAGGCGATTTATCGAAGAGCAAAATTAACAATTTAAAGACATAAGACAATTTAACTGAAAAAAACAACAACACAATATTGCAGTCCCCAATATGCTCTCTCGAAGAGAAGACCTATCTGTAAAAACATAGAAAACTGAGTGAATAAATAAAAAAATAAGAATTCATGATACTTATTAAGTATCCGGTAAACACGCGGGAAGTTAAGTTTCTTTAATACTAATAAAATAGAACAAAGTGTGATAAAAATATAACAGTTGTGAATCAAATTTGGGCTATATCTTTGCACGTTAGGAGGGGGGATAGAACATATTACCTATATTAAATACGTAACCTATCCTAAACTAGGGACCTTTTCTTGCCTCTTTAACCCCCCAAAACTAAAGTTTAAATCTTTGTCACGGAGTGAGCAATATTTCACTAGGCACCAAAAGTTTGTTTTTCATACAACATCTTTGAGATTTCGATGCGGTCTTTCCAGCGTGTTTACTGGATTCTAAATAAGTACCAAATTCATCAGTGCGTTCGATCATCCCTTATCCGATTTTACAACAAATACTTATCGGACCGCGTGGAGCAACGCTTTTGGACAACTAAACGAATAACAATATTGATCACGTATGTTCCAATTTTAAGCGTAACTCGGTGCCAGAGTCCTAAAGGTGCGTTAATTTTGACTATTGCTCTATTCTTTTATTCTCTTCCTTTAGTTTTATGTTTGAAGTGACTGAATTAGTTTGGCTACATGTTACGTCACTTAATCTTCAATTTTAGGGGTTAGCCGGGGTAACTTATATGACAACAGATCCAAGCCGCTTCATATAGCAACCCTCTAACTTCTGACATCATATACGTCACGTTTTACTGCAAAGATCATTTCTTCTTCTTCTTCTTCTTTGAATTAATTTGGAAACTCTTTCGCATAATCTCATCACCGGAATGAAATTTCGAGCCCTCTAGTATGTTGCTATAGCTGGCTTCAAACTCTAGTCCGAATGCTAAAGATAATAGGGCCGTCTTTTGCTCATCTTTGTGCTAAGATCTTTCATCTTTTGACACAGAACGCTTAAAAGTGAAATCTTAGCACTAAGACCTTACATGTTATAGCGTTCTTTTGCAAACATCTTTCATCATTCTGCTCTGATCAGCGGTCTAAGAACAATGATGAGTATATCATCAAAGTTCTCTCATCATTGTTCTATATGGTAGAAATATGGCGTCTTTCATGCTTAATGCTAACATCGTTGAGCTGTAAGATCTTGTAACAAAGATGAGTTAAAAGAACGGAAATCTTTGCAGAAAGATGTGAGATCTTAGATGTAAGATCTCAGTGCAAAAGAACGGCCCTAATGATACGTTCGAGCACCTCCCATCCGACAAAGTGGAATTTCAATGGGTATCACATGCAATCTGATAGAGAACGATCTCTAACCTATCGCAGCTAAAAACTTAGAAATGGATTTTGAAAAAAAAAATAATCGTCAAGTGATTCAAGTGAGGAAGAATCGCCGTTTGAAGCTGATTCAAGGACGTAAACTACTATTTTGATTAATCTTAATGGTAAAGGTTGATCTAAAAAATGAATTTTTGGTTACTCCGAATAATAGCCCGAAAGGCCACAAAAAGGTGTTAGATCAAAATGAAAACAATACCATTGGATTTTTTATAAACAAAAGCCCTATATAGGATTTGTTTCCTACAAATCGATAAATACTAAATATTTCGATCGAAATATTTCAATTTTTAGATGAATCGAAAAATTTGATTCTTTTTCTTGTGAGGGCTTTTTTCTTATGAGAAAATTCAAATATACCAAAAGCAAGTGCGTATCTGTTACGTTGGGGTTATGGGTCTCGGTATGTTGGGAGACATGAGAATAGGTTAACTAATGAATTTGACTTTCCTAGTGAAGTGACCAACTTGATCAGGGAGGCTTCAGTCCGAAGTTACAACCATTCTAAATATTACCTTTTGACTCTGCCGAATGTGGCATCCGAACTACACCAAATGTCATGGGGGAAGTTAGAAATAGGGAGCTAGTCAAATAAACCCGTACACATTCTTCATAGGTCATCAGATTCCAGGGAGCGTACCAAATGGATAATATACGAACTAGAGGGCTACTCTTGAAATCTAGATACGAGCATGTAAAATAAAACTGTAAAAATAGAAAAGTAATGGGTTTATTGGACTTACATGATTAAACATGCGGCTTCAAACTTCAGTAGGCAAAAGCAAATACAGCAATTGACAATGATACTGTGATTTTTATCAGAAATGCTCGTAGCATAATAATCGAAAAACCCCTCCTCTCTACCATATATCACGAAATTTGCTTCTGAGCAATAAACACTAATTTCCTGATTGGTTCATCTCCACACTGAGGGCCCGTCTCTTTACTCTTATACTGACAAAATCAAACATTATGCGGCCAAAACTACCCAATAGTTTTTTTTTTCGCGATATTCTGATCATTAAACATACACATTCCTGAGAGTACTTCTAAATTCTCTAAACTAAGTTTTAAACAATGTCCCACTATGTATTTCAAAGCACTCCTGCGAAATTCAAATCCATCTCATTAGTATTATTCTTGCAAAAAACCCGTATTTTTCTGCTTTTCAGATCTGTCAAAAGCACTTGGAAGTGTTCGCGAGTCCTTTGTTTTGTAGAACAAAGAATGCGGATCTATACTGAGTATTCATGAAGTTCTTGGTATTTGAAATTAATCACCTTTTGCTTTGAACTTTTTAAAGGGATATTTGGCTGATAAATAAATGAGAATTTGAATCAGATTTCCAAGCTTAATTAAGGGGGTTTGATTTGCATCGGAAGCGTATTTAAAATGAAGTAAACTTTTCATATTTTAAAGTAAAACATTGTACATGGTACATATCACCCATCCCAATTTTGAATAACGTCCCGTTATTAGTATTTGCTTGCCTTCAGGTTTTAAATTTTTTGGCATTTGTCTACTATTTGTTTCATACAATTTTAACTGATTTTGTGTTATTATAAGTCTATTTGATCTTAAGCGATTAAAATTCTTCCTATATTACTTTTCTCATTTTAAGTCTGCTAAGTTTCCTCTATCGGACTAAGATAGCTACTTACACCAAGGGTTTTTTTTTTCTTTTCTACATCTAACATTTATAATTACTATATTTCTATCAATATTTTCTAATCTTTATCGTACTCTACTACTGATAAAAATTTTTTTTTTTTTTTCAAGATTATTCTTTTATGTTTTTTTTTTCTATTTTAAGTTGTCTACATAATAACAAAGTTTCCTGTCTTATTATAAATTAAAAGAATAATATTAAAATACTACGAATTATTCTACCTAAATATATATAGTGATACATACATGAATAATTTATAACACTCACTATTGGATTACCATTTTCACTGGTAATAGAAATATTTTCACTGGGTTTTGTTATGTAAATATAATATGAATATCATTGAATTATCAAAGTTAATAAAACGTGATATAAGTTCACACCTATTTTACCACTATACGTGTCCTTTAGCGTACTCGATTTTTTGCTGCAAATTAGGGTCCTTCGCTAGTGTTGTTGAAACATAAAAGATACTTCATATATAGTTCCTTCACAGATTAGTGTCTCATTGTAGATGCGTTCATCTCAGACGAAATGATTAAATCTCTGATTGCAGGTGCGTAGAATTTCACCATTATGGTTCGTTTTCACCTGTTGTTTTAAATGTCTTGTAGGGTGCTCTGTTGTTAAAGTCTTGAGCACTGGGATTACGTTGAAGACAGAGATTCTGATTATTTAAAAACAGCGGTATATAGTAGTTACCTTTCGGTTACTTTTATTACGGAGATAATGTATTTGTTGCTAAAACTGTTTCTTCGTGCACTTAAATATTATAGTTCATAAAATTGTTCATGCATGGCTAGTTTCCATTGGCTTATATGGTGACTCCTTCTTAAATCGTGATGGAATGACGTTTAAATTTGGAGCGCGACGACATCAAACTTTAGTAACTCCTTTAACATACTGTCTCTGTTTCGTGGTAGGAGTACATTGTCATTCTGGGGTTGTCACTAGAATTATTTTGACTTCTATGATTCGGTTTTCAAGTTCATATTTCAAAAATTATCCCATAACGTTTACGGTAATGTTTCTATTGTCTCTGTAACTTCGTAATGGAGAAATATTTGAAGATGACCTGAAGTGTAAATCATCGATGTGTAAAGCTTTTCTTATTTTGATTCTTTAACACACTCAACGTGGTAAAGTGGGATCATCAATTTTATTATTAAAGATAATATATTCATTCATGTCTTATGTTGGTTAGTGGAATTCTCAGGTTTTTTTTTGTGTTTATAAGGTACTGGATACTTGAGACTTGTTACCTGATATATAATACAATTTGTAATTGAAGAAATTACTCTTCGTTGAACGATCATCATTTCCTTGATCGAAGTGTATCCGTACTTTGGTGTGCGAAGCTTGGATGAGGCTTCCTCGGGCTTTATGGCGAGCATCTTCGTTGGTTGAGAAGTGATGAAAATAGGTGCTACTGGGATATGATTGCACTGGTTTATGCATTGGCCTGATTAGTATGTCGTCCCAATTCCTGAAATAAAATAACTCGGCAGAATCACATGTTCTTTAGGATGAGTAAACATGACACAAGTGGGCCATGCATCAACTGGGTACATTTTACTCTATAAGGCAACTTAAATGCACTGACATTATTATACACACATTGATTTTTAAAGAAATGACATTTTTATTACATGTGTGGGAACACTTATGAGGCTTCCCTTGGAAATTCCTAAACATAGAAATTTCTCCTAGGTTATCATAATAACGATACATGAGATTAATTTTTATGAAACAAGGTTTCACATTATGCTCCTTAGCATACGTTATTGTATACACTTTATTTAAATCTCTTTTAACGTCTAACTAATTTTACATAGTATTACAATAATCATTTAAACAAATTTTACGCTACGTCATTAAATTTGAGGTCTGGCTTTACAACACATTTCATGCCTGCACTGTTCACGCACGTCCGTGCTGTAAAAGAAACGGCTGTTGCAGCGTCATAGCCACACGGTTTTAAGTAAACGATACTACATGGAGGGAGATAGACATAGCAAGGATTAATGGAGACCTCAATATATCCACTCGTTTTCTAATGTCTTCCCTTTTTTTTTGGCTTAAGCGATTTCGCGGGGTTCTACGTTTAACTTTTGCATTTCTGCCACTTCTTCGTGGTCTTCCTTTGGGATTGGCCTTCTTATTCTCAAAATTCTTCCATAATTGAAATTCAGTAAGGCTCTTATAGTTAAGGAAATCGCGAACACGACACATACAGTCAGTAGTATGTTCCACCAAAAATTGGTTGAGAATAATCCGTATCTCTCATCTACGTACATTAATCTCTGGTCTTCATTGGTAAATAGGGGGATCTGGGAATCTAATGCTTCTTTTATTCTAGTAAGTGTCAACGTTCCTTTATTCTTTTCTATTTTTGACCATATTGAGGTTTTTATTTCCTCGCTTTCTATATTTGGGATAGTATACGATAGGTTGATTGCCTCGAAATTGATTATTTCAGGACTTATTATGTTAGTACTCGTGGTAATTAACTGTGTTTGAACTGTTGATTCTTTAGTTACAAGCCGGCATCCTTGTCTTATGGTTCTCGTACCCACATCTTGTAGTAGCAATTCTGTTCTATAACTCGGGTCAATTTTCTCCGTATTATTGTAGCAAGATAAAGTTCCAACAGTTTCTCTTGGAACAGAAAATAACCAAAGGTCGTTCCTAAGGTGTATGAATATTTCTCGTTTATTACTTCCTAATAAGGCTTCGCATGAATCGGGTATTTCTTCTTGTTGCGTGTTTTTTAAGAATATATCTAACATACAAGATCCAGACTTAACATTGTAATTAGGTAACGTAAGTTGACAAACTAGGTTTTTGAATGACACACACTCCTTTAAATCTTGGGGGTTTGCTAGGGCATATTTCCGTCTATCTTGATCAACAAGTAAATAGTCAGCTTCAGGTGTGATAGTCATGAATGAGTTCGTTTTCTTTATGTTAGCGGGGAAGGTCGAGATTTTGTACAAGTCATATATCGATTGTTGGTTTATCAATGGAATTGTCACTACTGCGAATAATTGTTCGTTTATTTCCGTTATGTGTACTTTTAGCTTTGTATAATAAAGGAATAAATTTGATATTTCTGGTTCTATCGGTAAATGTAAACCAAACGTTAGGTGTGTTTTTATTTCATCTAAAATGCTTTTTAAGTTGGAAGGGTCTACCAGGTCGTATGACAAGGTTCCTCCCGTGAGGACAAATAATGCGAACTCAAATTTGCTAACGTCAGTTGCTAGATTTAGTAATGACATGGTAATTATATCGAGTGACACCATGGTAAGGCTTGAATCTGTCACCACACGATCTACTTCATTCCTTAAGTAATTCATTATATTTACAGTTTTTGAGATTTTCTTGGGTATCATTTCGACTTTATCTCTTTGGTAGTTAGCTATACTTGCTTGTATTTTCTGGACGTGTAACGTTATGTTCATGGCATTATTCAGCTTTTTCACGTTTTCCCTTAGGATATTCAGGTCTGCTTCCGTTGTTAAACCAAAAAGGCGGGAGGCGAGTTCTCCTATGATGGGAATTAGACTTGTCGATCTCTGATATTTGTTTCTTCGAAAAAATACTACAAAAATTCGCGTCGTACTTTTTTTTAATTTTTGTATTTCTGTATTAAATAGTTCAAACAAAGCTTGTAATCTTTGTCTGTATAATATTAAAAATGCCTGGTGGGTTGACACTTTTTGGGCGTTTTTCTCGCTTAGATCAGGTAATGGTTCAATATCTTCTTTTGCTGGCTCGTCGGCCATTGCTAATCTAGCACAAGTGCGCTTGTCGTCTATGATCCAACATTTCTGGTGTACGTATTCATTTTCTTCTTCTTTTTTGTAACTATTTTTTTTTCTTTTGGTTTAACTGCTTGTACTTTTATTGTTTGTATCTAGGTGTGTTTTACTGGGGTTCCTGCGTTCATGCCTATAGTAAATATGAATTTCGGCTGGGTTCGCGTAAACGTGGGCCCTTTAGACCAAGTCCATTTTATTATTATTGTTGGTTTCAGATAGGTCAGTGTTGTCAAATTTTATGGTGATTATTGGTTAAACGCGCTCATTTCTGGGATCGTACTAGTCGTAGTTTCTGACATTGAGGAGTTTATTTCCCTATTGGGTTGTTACAAGTAGGCGTGGTCTGTTTTGTTTACTTTTCGTTCTCCATGGTATGGTTTTCGTTTACAGTATATTGATGTGTATTTTAAAATTTTAACTACTTTAGATTAATAATTTTTATGTAGTCCTTATCCTTTGCGAGTTTTGATAATATTTGCTTTGTAACATTTTTGTCAGCATGGTTCTGCCACAACTCCTTGAGAAAAGTCCATAGGCTCGGTAATTCATTTAGCATTGCGTAATTTCCATCGTAAAGTTTTCCTTTTCTTGGAGTCGATGGTTTGGTATTTTCTACGGGTTTCATCGCGGTAAAATCTTTCGACAAGCTCTCAACGTTATTCGTTGACCTTTTCTTTCTATTTTCTCTGGTACTGGTTCCTAGTGCCATGTCTATTTCCGCCATTTTTTTGTCAAAATCATCTATTATAAATTTTGATTTTAATTTTGGGAGAGTTGGGGCTTGGAATTCTTTGTTGTCCTTACTATGCATCATTTTACTGGCCTGTAACCCTTTATCTGACCTTAGGAATTGAAATATGGATTCCTTGAGTTCATTCGTATTTTTCTCCAGTCTCGTTACTTGTTGAAATAAGGTTTCAAATGGTTTGGGATCCAATTTCATAAAAATTTTCCATGCATTATGGCTTGCTAGGAGCGAATTTTCATGCTTAAATATAACTCCATGTTTTACAATATCTTGGGCTGCTGCGTGAACAACGAGGATTATGATGATGTTCTTAAGCCTCATCTTTTTTCTTGTTTCTAAAATTAATCTATTATTAATTTTATCTATTTTTGGAAAATTTGTTTTACTAATTTTTTCTTTTTTTTTCTCCTTATAATTTTAAATTGGGCCGTTTTATGATGATTTTTTGTTGATTCAATTTTTGAACTATTTTACATCATTAACTAACAAGACTGATTTATAAGCATAGTACAGTTTTTGTTGGTGAACGACATCTTAAAATTGGAACTATTATGGATATTCTCTCTCTCTACTCTAGTGATTAATACTATTATGAATAGTCGAGATATACTTCAAACAATTAGTTACTATTGCCAAGGGGCGTATATATTTTTTTTGTATTCTATTCAGTAAGTGGCATATAAATAAGTAAGCAATTAACATATACAAAAATACACTGGTGGCCTATTTTCGTTATCAATCTCTTAAAGACCCTATTGACATTCTTATAAGTAAAATCATTAGACTCTGCATTAATTCAAAAATTATTCTTTTACACGAGAGCGTTGTTGTAATTATATGGTTTAACTTATCATAGGATACATCCTAATTCATTAAGTTACTTAATATATGTATACTTTCAAGGGAGTAAACTTTTAAAACAGGGTGGTTTACGATAGGCCTTATTGTAGAGACATTTCAATTCTATTTATAAATGTGATTCCTTCCGTGCTCATTTATATTCAATTTCAAGATTGCCGTATCTTTCGGTAGTTTCTACCGTGTTTCTACTCGTGCTAGCATGTTATTGAGGTGATGAATTTCCCATGTTAACACATTTGTGCTTAGAAATTTCAATTCAAATACCGTGTTATTTTCGTTATTTTCATTTGTGTCCATGTGCATTAAATAGACCAACAAATCATTCGGGAGTTCCAGTTTAGTCAACGTGTTCGCTATGCTATTCTTGTTCATGTTTTCACGAATTACCTTACGACATTGTTCGGCTAGGGAAAGTCGATTATTTATAACTTTCACTACTTTAAAAATTAATTGCATATGTGATGCATTACAACATTTTTGTTCACGTACAATAATATCGAAATTGGGAAATACTTTGGATCCAAAATTTTCATCTTCTTCAAAAAGATTTATTGTAATTTTCTTTATGTCATTGTAATCTCGCGCGGTAATTTCCAATGTATTTGACTTTACTTCGGGGTTTATGCCATCGAAATTCCAGCAATTTTTATACAAACTTTTGAGGAATTTTCCTCCATTTAGTAAGTTATACTATCGATCGATTAGTAATGTGAGAAATTTAAGTGGCCATATTGTCGCGATACCACGTTCGTCTTGGGTTTGCCACAGGTTTTCTGCGATAAATTCGGCAATTAGGGGATATTTTAACATTGGGATCTTGTTTAAGAGAGTTCTAAATGTCATAATAGCTGTTAATCTGGTTTTTTCTATTGTTTTGGGGCTCATCCTTGGAATGAAATTACAATATACTAAACTTGCCACTATTCTTAAGATTATTCTGTCATCTAGGGAATTTCTAGGTGGTTTTAGAAGAAAATGTAACGTGACAAAGTCTAATTCTTCTGCTACTTTTGTTAATGCATATTCATTTAATGACTTATTTAAATTATTTAGACTATGACATTTTTTATACGCGAGGCGTTGTGGATAAATAATAGGCGGTGTTTCTGACGCTAATTGTGGTGTATTTAATTGCGGGCAACTGGAAAATTTCTTCTTTTTATTAATAAATTAATTATCTACCTAAGGAGGTTAGAACATTCCAAGGAGGTTATCTCTTTCTGATTTTCCGACGAAAAGACTGGTGAAATTGTTAGTTCCGTTTTATGTTGGCTCGGTGAAGGCTGTACGCATAAGCAATCGTCAGAAGTCAGTGTATATCTGGAAGTTTTTGATTTTTTATTTTAATGACTAATAACATGCGGGTGAAGCTACAAAAACTCTTAAAATGAGGATACTATGGAGATTATAGTTATTATGTTTTTCTTTCGCTAAATTTACCAGTTTATACTCTTCTTTTAACTTTCATGATGTTATTTTTATATGCGTCTCTTTTTCTTTGATGCGTTTTCATACGTTTTAAGAATAGCTTATCATCTAGGGAATAGTATTCTTCTGAGTCCGGGTCGAATAAAAATTGTTTGTAGTGTTGAATCTCTGAGAGGGGATGATGTATGCCTTCATACTTAATACATTGGAGATATTTCTCGATACAATAACAAATTTTTGGAGCTCTACATTTATCAAGGAGTAAGAGGTCTGTTTGCGTAGGTCCTTTAGAATAGAAATATTTGATGTAAAGATTTATTTGCAAACGTCTTATTAATAATTGCAAACAACCAAGTTGTTTTGCGCTTCTTTTTCTATATATTGTTTTAACTTCTCCTCTAGCTGGGCAATACGTAGGGATGTTCGCGAGTGCTAGTCCGTACTTATAAGTGTGGGGTGCAGACCCTTTAAGGTCGTATGTTAAATCACATTCATTTGCATATATCTCTTTTCCTTGTTCGTCCACGACTATAATGGCTGCCGAATATATAATATTCTCCTTCGCATTCATTATCGTAATAAACTCCGTATCTATTATCGCTTTACGTATGGGCTTGGATTCTGTTGCCATTTTATATATCTGAAAATATTTTGTCTTATAATTAGATACTCCTTTAGTAGTAATTTTTTGGTTTGGATGGTATCCATCTTGGTGAGGACATGGGTCAATTTTCTGTAGGGAACTCCGGGAGGAGACCGCGTTTGGTTTGTTGGGGTCGTACTTTTAATAACTTGGGTATACTGACTTCACATTAATTTGTAGGAATATAAGTTCAATTTCGTGGAGGAGTAAAGGCACCGTTTCTCCAACGAGCTCTTATAAAACACCGTTTGTTATTGAAACATAACTTGGACTCCCCACGACATAGAGTTTATCATCACTTGTAATTGCTGGGTATATTTTCGGCTGTTCAATTGATTAATTCACATTTACAGGGGCATCGTTGATTTTCGTAAGGCAGCTACCCGGTAGGCAGAATGTGCCAAACAGGACCTAAAAACACTATTTGTCACCATTTGCCACTGTGAATGGCCGAGTTCCATTCGTGGTAGGCCGATGTTTTACCTTCGGCCCTTCTTATTGATCACCAATGTTTTGATATCCCCTGCATTATTTTTTTTTTCACCATTGACTTAGTTAACTTTATCCGCATATTACTAATTCTATTATAATGATTACAAGTTGATTCTCATAAGGGATCTGAAATCCGCCGCCTTCGACGAATAATAAGAAGAAATTACTAGTCGAAAGTTGCGGAGACAATCTCCCTGCTACATGAATACTTGACCTGACATTTATTAGGGATATTTCCATCTGTCAGGTTTTTTGACCGTTCTGCCTGATTGTGTCGTTATTTTTTCTTCTGTTTCTTGTGGTTTTTTCTTCTTAGGCTTGGCTAGTGATATGAGGTCAAATTTCTTATATTGTTTTTTAAAAAATTCTTGCCCCTTAAATTTTGTTTATCTTGCGTGTTCGGCCGCTGAAGTTGGTTTTGATTTTCCTATTTCTTTAAATACCATTTGATCTGATTCATCGTCCGATTCTTCGGAACTGGATTCTGATGATTCGACATTAGAACTTTCGAAGGTGGCACTTCGTGTTTTTGAGGTATCGCCGGCCCTTCCTTCATAAAGTTCCACTCCTCTAGAAGTGGAGGGTTTATTCTCTAAGTCTTCGCCTTGTGTTTTCAAATCGGGAGATTTGAAAGATTCTTGCGAACTCTGAGAGGAATCGAAAGTTTTTGCGGGGTTTCTCCACTGTTTAAATGCCATGTCTTCAGGGGGATGGGGCATTTTTTGTATTAGTGTTTCCCTCCATGAAGTCCATTGTTTGGGCTTGGCCTTGGATACAGTTATATCATGATACTGTCCTTCCTGGACATCCTTGGGGGTTTGATTCCAAGGCAATGTGCTTTGTTTGGTTTTTATGGAGAAATTTATTAAATCCATCGCTTCTCGCAGATTTGTCCTAATTGAAGCCTGAGGAGGAGTTTTGTTTACAATGATACCCGGGGGTTCTACTGCTCTGTTAAATTCCTCCTGTAGTGACAGGAGTCTCTCTATTGGTGTTGCGGGGGAAACCATATCATCTGGAAATCTTTTGGGGGGACAAGGAGTTGAAATTCTATCAGGGAAAAATTGTGTTTTAGGAGATATCGTATAGTCTAGTTCTCCCGCACTCTCTGACGATGAGCTATTTGGGGTTTTTGGCGTTTTTATTCTCACTGGTACAAGGGATTTTCTCTTTGGAATGACTAGGTTTTTCATAGCTAAGAATTCTTCAAAGTCCTCTTGATCACTTTCATTTTCGAAATAATCTTGTTTGAGATTGAAGGGTTTTAGTTCTGCCAATCTTGACTTAGGGGGCTCATCTTCTGCGTCTGATGACTCAGTAGATGAGGGATGCGATACCCATTTTTCCGGAAACTTGGCCCTTTTTATTCGGCTAACATGCGCCTTATAGGTTCTTCCATTATCGGGACTTACCATTTTAAATGTAAAATCATTATCTTACCTTTTGATAATTCTGTACGGTCCGGAATATTTATTAGAAAGTTTCTTGCCTTCTCTTTTTGCTTCATTTTTTAGGTACACACAGTCTCCTATCTTAAAATTTATTTTGCCTTTGACTTTAGGTAGGTTTCTTAGCTCTTGATTTACTTTACATTTTTCCAATTCTTGTCTTACTATTTTATAAGTTTTTCTCATCCTATTTATGAATTCTTGTTTGTAGTCCTCGGAGTTATTGTAATATGGCCGAGACTCTATAATCTCATCATATGGGATTCTGTAGTCGCGACCAAAGAGTAAATAGAAAGGATTGTCTTAAGTTGCTTCTGAATATGCAGTGTTAATTACATTCGTTAAATAAGGTAAAAATAGGTCCCAATCGTTTCTACTGTCTTTTGTATAAATACTTAATATATTTGAAAATATTTTATGTCTATTCTCTATTTCTCCATTAGCTTGTTGATGATAAGGAGACGTTATTAATTTTTCTATGTTGAGAAATTTCATTAGGTCTTTTTTTCCTTTTGAAACAAAGTTACTTCCATTGTCGTTTATGACCTTACCTGGGATGCCAAATTTCAAAAATAATTTCGCCAACGCCTTGCTCGTGGCATAAGCGCCTTGATTTTTTAGAGCCTTTGCAAAGGTAAATCCAGAAAAGTGGTCTATGACTGAAAGAATACAAGTATGGCCTCTGTTAGAAACAGGTAAACCTCCACTTGTCCCATACAGGTCAAATGAGACGATGTCAAAGGGGAATCTCGCTACCGGAACTCGTCCCATAGGGGGGTTGGGGTAAGCTTGGGGTTTCTTCCTCAAGTTACACTCTTCACATGCACTGACATATTCTTTAAGTTTTGCTAATGCCGTTAGCACATAAAAATATTGTTTTAATTTATGGAAGGTCTTTGTTATTCCCAAATGTCCACCAATATCCGAATGAAAATATTCAAAAGCAGGCATTATTAATTTTTCTGGTAATACCGGTATTATTGAAGTTTGGTTTCTATTTGCCTCAGTGGTTACTATTCTACATAATATTCCTTTATCGAAATCATAGTAAAAATTATCTATTTCTTTTCTAAGGATTTTGTATTCATCTGGTAATATATCATCATTCACAAAATAATTAATAAGTGCTAAACACATTCCATCTTTTTCTTGATTTCTTTTTACATTTTCTAAAGACAAGGAGCGGTAATTAACCTTATTTTCTTTCACTGATTCTTTAATTTTGTTTTTCTTACTTTTAATCTTAGTGTTAATAGTATTAACTTCCTTCCGTTCAGTTTCCGACGGTTCATCTTCCGTAAACCTACTCAAGAAATCGCATGCTGCGTTTTGCTTGCCTTTTAAATATTCAAAATCATAATCAAGATCTTGGATTTTCATTATCCATCTGGCTAGAATTCCTGTGGGGTTTTTAAATGTGTGCAGGTACTGCAAGCTTTTGTGGTCCGAGCGTAGCGTGAATCTCCTACCAATCAGATAATGTCTAAACTTATCAAAGTGATAGATTATAGACAGCAATTCCAAATTGGTGGCAGAATAATTACTTTCACCCTTTGTTAAACTTCTGCTTGAATAACATATAACCTTTTCTATTACTTTTTGTTTTGACGATTCCTCTGGAGGATTGGGGTTTTCTACTGGGATTATTTGTGAAAGGATAGCGCCAATGCCCTTGGAACTGGCATCAGTCATAACTACGAACCTTCCGTTCTCGAAATCTGGGAGTGCTAATATGGGCTCCGAGGTGAGTGCCTTTTTGAGACGGTCTAAGGAAGTTTGGGCTTCCTGGGACCAGGCAACATTTTGGGAGTTCCCTTTGGTTAATTCCGTAAGTGGTTTTGCAATTTGGGCATAATTTCGGACAAATTTTCTGAAATAGCCAGTAAGACCCAAAATTCCTCATAGTTCCTTCATAGTCTTAGGGGGTTTGAGCCTTTCCACGCATTTTATTTTATCCGGGTCCGGGGATATTTTTCCTTGCGTCACTACCATTCCTAAAAATTTAATTTTTTCTTGCAGTAGATTGACCTTTTCAGGTCGGCATTTTAAATTGCCCTCTCTGAATTTTTCAAACACTTTAGCTAATGTTGCTAAATGTTGCTCCACATTTTCCCCCACGCATATAACGTCATCAACAAAATGAATAATATTCTTCAATCCTCTTAATAAATGCAGTAAGGGTCTACATAACGCGCTTGAACTCGTTTTAAGTCCGAATGGTACCCTCAAATATTCATATGAACCACATTCGCTTGTACAAAATGCCGTTTTATAGACATCTTTTTCGGCTATTTTCACTTGATGGTAGCCTTGGGTGAGGTCTAAGGAAGTAAAGATTTTGTTCTTGCTTGATATAGAGTCAAGAATCTCATCTATTCTCGGCAAGGGAAATTTATCACTCACTACTTGCTTATTAAGAGCTCTATAATCTACTACGAGTCTCATATCGCCATTCTTTTTTGGGAGCAAAATCACTGGAGCTGAATACGGACTTATACTGGGGCGTATAATCTCATTTTTTTCTAACTCATGAATTTTATTTTTTAGCCATTCTTTGTGTTTATATGGCACACGATATGGTTGTTTCGCAACGGGCAACCCCGTCGTTAAAATATAGTGTTGATAAAATGGTATCAATCAGACGTTGAAACGTTCAGACGTTGAAAATACGTCTCTAAAATTCCACAATAAGTCACATAATTTCCCTTTGAGTTCCGAATCAATAATGTGATCCATATTGAACTTATTTAAAAATTGCGCTTTAGTCAGGGGGTATTTGTTAATTGAGGTTTTAATGCTATTTACCAGGTTTCTTTTGGAATTTACCCACTTATTTAAGTCATTTTCCGAAATAGTTTGGATTTGAACCAAACATGTTCCCTTTTTTATTGTAATAATATCATTTTCATGGTTATTAGTCACCCAAATAAAACCTTCACCTTTGTCATAGGATATAATTTGTTCTTCACATAACAAATTTTCGGGAATTTCTTTTGATGGGATGGCAAACCATATCTCGGATTTGCTATCCACCGGTTCAACCATTTGAGATATTTGGATCCTTTGCATTGTCCTGGGGGGAATTTTTGTTTTCCGTATTGCAAATCCATAATAATTTTCTTTATTTTCATTGTCTATTAAATTTAGACTAGTACTATCCAACAATAACGTTGGCTGCGCCTGAACTCTGTTAGGGTTCCCTACTTTTCTCCACAATCCGACTATCTCTTTGATTTCTTTTGACCTATATTGTCGCATATCTCCAATTTTTATTTTTGCAGATTCAATCCACTTATTATCTGCATTTACTTTATCTTTCCGATATCGCACGGAATAAGCAAATGGGTTTCTAGCTATGTCCCGTCCTCTTTGTAGCGAATGTACCTTATGTCTCGCTACAAAAGGTTTAAAGGATTGTGGCACTATACCGTCGGAAATTTTATTAACTGTTACATCTTCTTTGTAATTTCGTTTAATATTCCTTGAGGTAGAGGTTGAAGGAGGGGAGCCTCTTGGCTTGGCCGGATAACGAGCCTTTCATTAGCTACGTCTAACAATATCTTATTAGACCTTAAAAAATTTGCGCCTATGATGGCTTCATACGGAAAATTATTACATATTATAAAATTTGTCGGGAAAATTCTGTTATCCCTTTTTACGTCAAGGCGAATTGAAACTTTCGCGTCCAATTTATGACCTGTTACACTAGTTAAGTTTGGACTATTTAAATTTTTCTGTCGCTTGATATGCGGAGGCACCATATTAAATACGCCTGAATATATAATATTAACTGTTGCACCACTGTCAACTAAAGCTTTAAAATAGACATTTGCCACACAAAAATCATTAAATACGGGTAACTTATTATTATTATCACTAAAGGACGGTACTACTATGGGCTTGGACCTGTAAAATATTCGAGGCCCCACCATCTGGGTCCAGTTTATTCTTCTGAGGGGCCTAATGCGTTTCCCTGGGAATTTATTTCATACATAGGTGCTTGTGATGGAGGTTCAGATACGTGAGGCTCCATAGGTGCATCTAATTGATTCACATCTGTCCTCCTTTGCCACGTATTATTGCGATAATTTGTATTTCTGGCATTAGTGCCGGTTGTTGGTGCTGGCTGCAAGTGCCGTCGGCTTGAGAAATTTTCATTTCTCGTGGGCCAGTTAACTATTTGCCGTCGGTTTGAAAAATTTTGGTTTGCCGTCGGCCGATAATTATTTTGTCTACTGGGGGGAGAGTTATACGGGTTCTGTCGGTATGCATTATTAGGTGCTGGTTGGCGGACTTGGGGGTATTGTGGGAATATTGCGTCCTGTGTGTACCCTTGTGCGCCTCTGGTAGTAAAATTTGTTCTCCCGAACAAATCATTTCCATAATAACGTGTATGTTTGGCGGTTTCATCATTAAATGATGTTGCCGTACTGTTTCTAAAACGACATTCTTTCGCGATATGTCCAACTCGATTACAGTTGTAACATCTTATTATTGGGTTACTCTTATAAATGTTTGGTTTCATAGGCTGAAAACGTACTGTTTTTTGCCTGGCGGTTTCTTGTGTTCTGGTTTTTTGTGGTACTGGGGAATTATCTCTTGAAAAGAAATTTGGGTGCTCCTGATCACTAACCTTCAAGGGTGTTGAGCTTGTTTTTGATTCGCTTATGCTATTTACTTTTGTTTTACTATGATTCCCTACAATTGTATCAATTTCAATCATTCGCCCTATTTCCTGAACTGCAAGGTCAAGAATTTTGATATTTTTCGAAATTACTATCCTATATAATTTTGGAGGAAGGCCTTGCAAAAACGTATTTACTATATTCTTTTCATATAAATATCCTGAGCTTTGTCAATACTTTGCTTCAACGGATATTTGCATGTTATTTAGATATTCTTGTATGTTTTCTGTGTGATCAGAACATACCGTTCCATGTTTAAGTTGATTTGTTGAGCTTGTCTCAACAAATCTGTCTTTAAATGCCGTCAATAGTTTTTCTATTGTATTTATTGGTAAATTATTATTTTCTCCGACGGTCTGTTCTATTTGTTTTACAAAAGTTAATGCCTGCCCTTTTAGTCTTAGGAGAAGCATACTTGTTAAAGATTTCAGGTCTGTTCTAGTTAACTCTACAAATTGTGCTAGTTGTATATTAAATTCATCAATGTCCGTTTGGCCGTCATATTGTGGGATAGATTTGGTTAATTCTACATTTTTCGCGACCAATTTTTGCGCAAGTAATAATGCACTGAGCTCCTCTGCCATTTCTGCGTTTTTTTTTGTTTAATTAGTGGAATTTTACGCTTTAATACATCATTTTTACTTAACATATTTGGGGAATCTGTTATCTCCTATGAGATATTTAAAAGGTTATCCCTATTGTAGCCTAGCGGTAATAGGCTTAGACATATATAATAATAATTAGTAAAAAAAATTTGTTATAGGTCTGTATCAGTAAATATTTTAAATTTTAAATTGAGAAATTTTAGCCTAACTAGTTCGCATACTTCCTCCAAGTTTACGACCGCGCCAGATGTTACGTTGGGGATATGGATCTCGGTATGTTGTAGACATGAGAGTAGGTTAACAAATGAATTTGGCTTTCCTAGTGAAGTGACAAACTTGATCAGGGAGGCTTCAGTCCGAAGTTACAACCATTCTAAATATTACCTTTTGACTCTACCGAATGTGGCATTCGAACTACACCAAATGTCATGGGGGAAGCTAGAAATAGGGAGCTAGTCAAATAAACCCGTACACATTCTTCATAGGTCATCAGATTCCAGGGAGCGTACCAAATGGATAATATACGAACTAGAGGGCTACTCTTGAAATCTAGATACGAACATATAAAGTAAAACTGTAAAAATAGAAAAGTAATAGGTTTATTGGACTTACATGATTAAACATACGACTTCAAACTTCAGTAGGCAAAGGCAAATACAGCAATGACAATAATACAGTGATTTTATCAGAATGCTCATAACATAATAATCACGTAATGCCCCGAAAAAACTTCTTCACCACCATATAACATGAATTTTGCTTCTGAGCAATAAACACTATTTTCTGATTGGTTGATCTCCACACGGAGGGCCCGTCTCCTTACTCTTATGCTGACAAAATCAAACATTATGCATCCGAAAATACCCAATAGTTTTTTTCGCGATATTCTGATCATTAAACATACACATTCCTGAGAGTACTTCTAAATTCTCTAAACTAAGTTTTAAACAATGTCCCACTATGTATTTCAAAGCACTCCTGCGAAATTCAAATCCATCTCATTAGTATTATGCTTGCAAAAAACCCGTATTTTTCTGCTTTTCAGATATGTCAAAAGCGCTTGGAAATGTTCACGATTCCTTTGTTTTGTAGAACAAAGAATGCGGATCTATACAGAGTATTCTTGAAGTTCTTGGTATTTGAAATTAATCACCTTTTGCTTTGAACTTTTTAAAGGGATATTTGGCGGATAAACAAATGAGAGTTTAAGGCAGATTTCCAAGCTTAATTAAGGGGGTTTGATTTGCATCGGAAGCGTATTTAAAATGAAGTAAACTTTTCATATTTTAAAGTAAAACATTGTACATGGTACATATCCAGGTTTTTGGTTGGGAGGGGGGGGGGGGGGTAAAAAAAATTTAAAAAACGCATAAATAATTTGGATATGTGCATTTTTGTTACGTTTCTATGAATAGGACAAAAAATTAGGGGGAAGGGGTCAAACCCAAAACTCCGGCTTAACCAGCGATAAATACTACAAATAATTTGATTTAAAAAACGAATTATTTGTTTACATAGGATTTCACTTATCCTGCATTTCCTGTGGTTAGCAGATGTAACCTATATAACAACTAATCCGTAGCAGTTCAAATAGTAAATTTCGTAGCCTCTGACATCTTTCAAGTCTCATGAAACAATGAGGAAAAGCAATCAGGATTGTCGGATAAGGAATCTTAGCATGCTCGAACACAATGTGAGCACACCCGAAAGATGTTGCTAGCGAAAATTTGACAAATTCTCCAACGAAGTATTCAACGTTGTTGTCAGTCATTAACATATTTTGAATCAACGTTAAAACGCAGATAAAGTGGCGTGTTCGTTTTTTACCTTGTAAAGTATTGAATAAATTACAAATTTGTCAATTGGACTGTGTCTCAGTTCTTCCTTAATGCCTGGAAATACACACAAGTTTGGTGGTTTCTTTTTAAAATTGGTATTAAGTGTTTTGTTTAGTTCAGTGTTTATTTTACTAACAAGACTTTTGATGCGTGAGGAAAAACAATCATTTACCTTGCAGAAATGTGACCTCCCTTGTTTTAATCTCTTAAGCATGGCTCCTTCTCCCTTCATAGTCTATAGATCTTTAATTAAAAGCGTCAATTACGATTAAGGGAACAAAGCAGTTGAAGATTCGTTACATTCGTTGAGATTCATATTGAATCTCAACAGGGAAACAAACTTTAAGTCACAATTTTATCAAATAATTTCTTTTCTTCTAGAAATCCAGCACAAAACCAAAACTTTCAATAGATTTTTGGTTTTCAAAAATGGTGGAGATTATCTAACCAGATCATCTTTCCAAAAAGAAAACCAAAACTTCGCTCGGGAGCATGCTTCGAAGAGTATTGTATTTTTTGACCAATCGGGAATATCATTGTATTGTATTTTTTGACCAATAGGAATAGTATTGTATTTTTTGACCAATAGAGCCGAATATCATTTAAAACACCTGACCTAGGACGAACATTATCTTTCCTAAAAGAAAACCCAAACTTCACACGGTTGCATGCTTCGGAGAGTTTTGTGTTTTTTGACCAATCGGGAACTTAAGTGTCGATGTGTATTTTTCAAGTTTTAGCTGCTTCTTTTTCGACACATATTAGAGCGTTGGAAATCTCAGCACAATAAAAATCAAGAGCAATAATTTATTGTATGGTGCGAAGTGTGAATATATGTGAAATTTAATGTATGGTGCAAAGTGTGAATATATGTGAAATTTATTGTATGGTGCGAAGTGCGAATTTATGTAAAATTTTCAGATTTTGACTGCACAATCAGCTTAACAAAAAAATACCATGGAGAACAGAAGCACGAAGTGATACTGCGGATTCACAAATATTACTATCACAATTAAAGTCTCCTACAGCAACACAATGAATATTAAGTTTTTGAACTTGTCTAATACATGCGTGCAATGTCTCAAACACTTGCGCAAATAATCTTTTCGATTCATTATTTTTATAATTACTGGGCAAATACACATTTATTACCATGCAAGATCTCACTACTAGAAAAGTATCACTAAAGCTAATCAAACTTGGTTGAATACTCGCTGAGACTAAAGTTGCCAGGCCTCCAGGCAGACGACCTCGGGAATGAACACGCTTTGCGGGAACAGAAAAAGTACGAAATTTTCTACTCAAACCCAATAAACTAAGACTAGGACGTGTAAGGAAATGTTCCTGAATACACATTAAATCATTATGCAGAAGCATACCTTCCAATACTGACATTCTATTCAAGAAACTACCATTTATATTCCATGAAACCAATCTCACATTTTGGTTCTATTTAGTAGGGATCCCAGGTGGGTGCATTACAAATTCTCTGTTTTCACTACCTAAATTGGACGGAGACTTTACGCTGTAACTGGTGTGACCAGAAACCTTACAAGCACGGATTCTCACGGGGTGAGATGTGCTCAGAAGAACCGCCTCTTGAACATAAGGTCACATTTTTACACTCCGCTGCTTTGTGACCAACTTGGCAACAATTAAACACTTTTTTGGCATGGAAATGAATTGTTGAGCAGTCAGTCTTCCATAGCCTATTTTGATATATTCACTCAGGAATGTCCGCAAATGAAGTTGCTGTTCAAAATCAACTTTAAGTGCCCTAGATCTACCACATTGAACTACTTTAGAGCAGTTAAGAATGCGTGTCATGAGCTCGGGCTCATCTATTTCTAGTGGAACACTTTTAACACTGCAATTAAAGCTGAAGACTTTTGACTGTAGACTTTACTGACACTCTTATATTTTGCTGGGACTGTTTCACAATTTCAGCGATAGAATTGGCAGCATTATTGCTTCGTATAACAACTTTCCATTCATCATCAGAACGCTTTAGTTGTTCAATATCTTTCGAAGCAACCGGACATAGAGTGTCTACAAATTGCTTCCTCTGTTCTGGCGAACACAAGTTTGGACAATTCTTCAAGACTTCAGCATAAGTAAGTGGTTTTGCGTCATGCTTGAGTTGATTGGGAGGTGCGTAAGTAAGGCCAGATACTTCTTGTTTGTTTGCCTTTGCCTGGATAAGCCCGTCAATTTTTCAATGGACTTCATTCATTTGCGAGACCACAGAAGCAGCAGCAGCATTACCAATAACAGGTATGACCCTCGGAAAAAAGATTACAAAAAATGGCCTGACTCGTTTCTCTTTAGTCACTGTAGCAATCCATTTACATAAATCTAAAACATTAACATTGTCCTTTTGACATTTGCATAATCTAAAACTGATCGCAAGCTCACCGTGTAACACCTCTTTAGCTTTTAAAAGAGCGTCGTGGGTGCCTTTCCGACAACTATGTAAGATCTTAACCCATCAAGCATCGACCTTGATAAAAAATTTAAAACTGGGTTCAAGATAGTCTTCTGTTAAGTCATAACTTCGAACCGTCAGTTAGACGGATTGGCTAAAACAGTGGACAAAATTTTTGATTTGGGCTTTTCGGCTTTCAATGGAACACTGCACCGTAAATAGTTTGGGCACACTTTTGACAACCCAAATATTAAGCCTTGGAAACACTGCAAAGCGGACAAATTATTTCAGCCATATTGTTAGAAGTAAATAAGCCAGAAAAAAGAAGAGGAGGAGTTTACTTGAGCTCTTAAATGATGTTCCAATGGCCCTTACCAGTCTTTACATCCAGGAAATGGCAAAAAATTCAATTTGTGGGGTCTTATGGCACTTTGTAATGCTATTATGGAGTGAAAATTACAATTAGTTTATAAATGAGCCCTTAAACAGCTGTTTAGGATGTTGCACTCCCCACTAGTGGCAAAGAAAAAAAAAAAAATAAAGAGAACACAGAGGACTTATTAGTGTTATCCATGCAAAAAGTAATAATTGTTGTTGTTTAAGGTGGGGGGGGGGCTTTAAGTGTCTTGAGATAGGGTTTTCAAAAATTGAAATTTCAATGGGGTACTTTTCGTTTCGATCCAACGCCGTTTTTTGACTGGCTACAGGCTATTTTTCAAAATTCTTGCAAATTTGTTTAAAAAAATAACATTTTATTAATAGGATTAATAGAAATAATTCTGGACGTTTATTCTTATTTGTTTGTTTTATACTAATATATTAAGACTTTTCATTATCAATTACTAAGTAATTGCTTGATAAGCTTTATTTGTTTCATAAATAATGGAGAGTCTAAGTAAGAGTCTAATAACGCTGCACTAAGTAAGCATCGCAACAGTTTACCGGTAACTCTGGTCCTGAGCCATAATGGTTTAGAGGGAGAATCCCTCCGTATATGAATTTCTCAATAAGCAGCATTTTAATCATTCTTTTTGGACAATTATGTTTGTTTCAAGTTAATCTAGATTTTTTTTCAAATTTTCCTTCGTTTTCTGTTGCATTCACATGTTAAAACCAACTTTCAGGGGCGGATCTAGAGCAAAATCTTGGAGGGGGTGGGGGGGGGGGGCAATGTGACAAGAGCGCCAGTAAAAGAAATCTTAGGGGGGGGGGGGGTCCAATGTGACAAAGATGCCAATACCTGACCAAATTGACAAATTTATTCTTACAAAAGAATGAAAAAAAAAAACAGTGAAAGAGGTCGCTCAAAAAATCTTGCGGCCCAAACCCCACCCGGCCCCCTTGTATCTGCCGTTGACTTCTTTTCGTTTTAAGTTGAACTTAGAAGCACATTTCCCCCTCTCAGCATTCTTGGCTGAGTGCATCTATTCAAAATTCAAACACTGTCCTTTCAAAGTTTTAGTAAAAAAACATATTTTATCAAACACTTCGTGGTAACGAACTGTAAGTAAGGAGCGACCCGGCTCAATGGTAACCGAAACTCTAGAAAACGGGTTTTTGATACCAACAGATATATCAACAGAATCAAATCTTAATGCTGATTTAAAATATATAACTTTTATAAAGTTTAGTGCTACTCATCAAAAGTTACGAGCCTGAGAAAATTTGGCTGATTTTCAAAAAAAGGTGGAAATACCCTCTAAAAGTTATAGAACCTTAATGAAAATCACACCATCATATTCAGCGTATCAGAGAACCCTACTGTAGAGGTTTCAAGCTCCTATCTACTAAAATGTGGAATTTTAAATTTTTTGCCAGAAGAAAGATCACGGATTCGTATTTATTTGTTTGTTTGTTTTTTTTTCCCCAGGGGTGATCGTATCAACCAAGTGGTCCTAGAATATCGTGGTAGGGCTCTTTCGAACGGAAATTAAAATTTCTAGTGCCCTTTTTAAGTGACCAAAAAAATTGGAGGGCAACTAGGCCCCCTCCCACGCTTATTTTTTTTCCCAAAGTCACCCGATCAAAATTTTTAGATAGCCATTTTGTTCAGCATGGTCGAAAATATGATAAAAATGTCTTTTAGGATGACTTAATCCCCCGAAGTTCCCAGAGGGAGGGCTGATAGTTATGAACTTTACCCAATGTTAACGTATAGTATTGGTTATTGGGAAGTATACAGAAGTTTTCAGGAGGTTTTTTTTCTGGTAGTGGGAGGGAAGGGTGGGTCGGTGGTTATGTTGGAGGATCTGTTCATGAAGGAAGTTTTCATGGGGGACGAGAAATTGCCATGAAGGGGGCGCCGGACTTGCCAGCATTATTTATTGGTTATTGGGAAGTATACAACCTTTTTCAGGAAGGATTTTTTTCTGGAGGGGGGGGGGGAGCTAGACGAGGGGGTTAATCTGGAGAATATTTCCGTGGAGGATGTTTCTTTGGGGGAAGGGAAATTTATATGAACGGGGCGCATGATTTACAATCATTATTTAAGAAACGATCATAAATTAAAAAAAAAAAAAAAAAGTTTTTTCAACTGAAATATAAGAAGGAATATTAGAACTTAAAACGAACAGAAATTATAACGTATGTGAGGGGGTTCTCCCCCAAGTCAATACCTCGCTCTTTCCGCTACATTTTTTTTAGTGCTTTCAAAAGAGCTATCTATTCTAATTTAACGACCTTTGTGATTCAGGGGTTCGTGAATTCAAATTTTTTTTTACTTATTAACGTAAAGAGCGTGGTATTGACTTAGGGGAGAACACCCTCATATACGTAATAACATATACGTAATAAAAAAATAAAATGAAAAAAACAAGCGATACAGCTCAATAGTAAGCGAAACTTTTAATAACGGAATTTTGATGTCAATAAATGTATCAAAAGAATATGTTTATAATGCTGATTCTAAATATATAAATTTTATTAAGTTTAGTATTACTCATCAAAGGCTACGAGCCTGAGAAAATTTACTCGATTTTTTAAAGAGGGGGAAACATCCCCTGCATTAACTAAAAAACGATCAGAAATTAAATAAAAAAAACAAGTTTTTTAAACTGAAAGTAAGGAGCGACATTAAAACTTAAAACGACCAGAAATTAGTCCGGATAGGAAAGGGACTGCCCCCTCCTCAACGCCTCGCACTTTACGCGAAAGTTTTTTTTTTTTTTAAAAAATAAAGTTGTGAGACAGAGTCAAACTTTAGCGTAAAGAGCGAGGCGTTGAGGAGGGGACAGCCCCTTTCATATACAGAATAATTTCTGTTCGTTTTAAGTTTTAATGTCGCTCCTTACTTTCAGTTTAAAAAACTTGTTTTTTTTTTATTTAATCTCTTGTATAGAACGGTAGACTTTTGTCCAAAAATGTTGACTCTGATCCAAATCAAACCAGGGTTTTCTGTCTTAATGACACAAGGATACAAGGTGTAATCATCTCCCCAGCCATATCCAGCCCCATATCCTATTTCAATTATTTCTGTTAACGTTCCCCTCATAAGTTGGACTAATTTTAAAATCAGTTTTACTTGTTTTAATTCAGTTTGCTCTATCTTTTATTTTTAATGTAAGAAAAAACTGTGTACTTAACTTTGACATTTTCTAACGTCTTGAAACTTTTTGATCGGCACATAAAATGATTTCGCTGTTTACTTTTATTGCAAAACATATTTTTCTTTAAAACTCTGATAAAAAGGAACACCGATGGTATTTTCTAACCAAATTGCCTTTGTTTACCATTATTGTACGTAAGAAAAATTGAGTTGTAGATAGTGGTTATCTTTTATTTCTTATCAGTTATTATTATTTATTTTATTTTGAAGTACTGACTGAGTTTAAGTTATTTTTCCTTGTGTTTTTTTTTATGACTTAGTGTTCCTTGTTTACAAAGGAAATTTAGAAACCATATCCAAATTTTATTAAAAGTTTTTTGAATGTACGCAAAAAAATAAAAGTCAAAAAAGATTTTCTGTAAGAATTTTAATATGAATAGTATCTTAGAAAACTGAGCTACAAATTTGCCTTGGAGAGTGGCCCGAGACCTAAGACGAGGAGTAATGAAGTCTTATAATAGTTCAAAATAACAATAAATAGGAATTATTGTTGAAGTATGAATGAAACCAAAAAGGACCAAAAATTAAAATAAATAACTGGAAAAAATCAGAAATAATGATAAACAGGAATTATTGTTGAAGTATAAATGAAACCAAAAAGGACCAAAAATTAAAATAAATAACTGGAAAAAATCAGAAATAATGATAAACAGGAATTATTGTTGAAGTATAAATGAAACCAAAAAGGACCAAAAATTAAAATAAATAACTGGAAAAAATCAGAAATAATGATAAACAGGAATTATTGTTGAAGTATAAATGAAACCAAAAAGGACCAAAAATTAAAATAAATAACTGGAAAAAATCAGAAATAATCAGAAATAATGATAAACAGGAATTATTGTTGATGTATAAATGAAACTAACAAGAACGAAACATTAAAATAAATAATCAGAAAAAGGTAAAGATAACAGATACTGATACGAATGAACAGATTAATTTTAAAACGATTAGAATTGAAAATGAATTATTTGGTTGAACTTAAAAGCACACAAATTAAAAAAAAAACAGTGATGAGACTTGGTTTAAGCCAAGCCATTTAAATCTTTTAAAGATCAGTGTGCCATATTAAAACTTATGAAAACTTAACAAACATGAAAATATATAATTGGGATAATAAAATATAATTGGGATAATACTTCCACCCCATCTCCTTCTTATAAAATCTTCTAAACAGTTTGTTCTATTTTTTTTTGTTGGAATGTGTATTTCATAGTGTTGGACAATGATTTGATTAAACGATATACCGATATAACGATATTTTTACTTTCGATAATCATTTTTACTTTCGATATTCAATAATCAGTACATCGATTTTGATATTTCTGATCAGTTTTTTTTTATTCAGATTAGCTTTTGGCTCTGGCAAAGTTAAATAAAAATTGTAATTAAAGTGTATTTCGCTCAATCTTTTTTCAAACTTTGAACATTGTAAAATCTAACAATAAAAAAACTTTGATTACATAAAGGAGTATCATAGAAATCCAGATTTGAAATCCGTCGGGCTCAGGATAAAGAAAGATAATCTACTCGCTGATTTTGGCTGTTAAACATCAGCAATATGTCAATGTCTTCCCCTGATAATTGGTTCTACCTTTCAGTGATAAAAAAAATAACAATAAAAAATAACCAACTGAAATTTCGGTTCGGCATTAAAATTTGAAAATTTGAAGAATTGGGACAAAAATTCAATTTCTTGCTTGCAGACCGAGGTCTTGAGGAGATGATACCTCCCCTCATGTGCGGTATGCTTTCTTTTTGTTTTAAGTTTCAACACTCCTCCCTAGTTTGAGTTGAAATACTTTTTTTTTTAATTTAATTTCTGATTATCGTCAAATAATGCCGAGAAATCTGCCCTTCTCATCTGTGGAAAATTCCCCCCTCCATCAGAAAAATTTTTCCATGGAAATTTCCTTCTGCATTAAATCTCCCTCCCCCATGACAAATCCATCCTTGCTGAAAATTTCACCCAGAAGTTTTCCTTCGGACAATTTCGCCTTGAAAGTTCTCTTTAGCCTACTTTCGTTTGAAAAAAAAAACTTATTTTTCGTTTAGTTTTTACTCTTTTTTCAAATCATACCGTAAAATCTCTCGATAGGAAATCTTGGCTAGAAATTATATACTCGAAGGGAAAGTTTTTTCCGCGGAAAATTCTCCCATGAAAAATTTCTCCCTTGGAAGATTCACCCGTGGAGAATTTTCCTACGGAAAATTTTGTCACGAAGAAATTCTCCCACAGAAAACTTCCCCATGGAGACTTTAAACCCGTTTTGAAATCCCCCCTCTTATCAAAACATCCCCCAGTTAATTTTAACCTCTCTAAAAATTTTCCCCGGAAAATTTCTCTGGAAAATTTCTAGATGTAAAATTGAATCGGCAAAGAGAAAGTAAGGTAAATATCATATAGAGGCTCTGGTAAATTCTCCCGTGTAATATACCCCCTTGTAAGTTCCTCTTCGGAAACTCCTCTGCCCATGAAAAATTTTCCTCGTGGAAAATACCCCCGCAGAAAATTGTCCCTCTCTAAAAAATGTCTGTATACTCCCAAATACGACAAAATTAAGTAAGAATTACTATGTATAAGCAATAGGCAGAATCTATAACTCACAGCCCTTTCCCCAGGTGCTATAGACAGTCATGACAATTTCCCCAGAACATCTCTATATGAAAAATTGAATCGGCAGAGAAAAAGTAGGACAAATTTCGTATAGGACTTCAGACAAATTCTCACGTGTGATGTCCCCCCTTTTTAGTTCATCTCCAGAAACTTCGCTATCCATGGAAATTTCTCCTCGAAGAAAATCCCAAAGCGGAAAATTCTCCCTCCCCGAAAAATGTATGTTTACTTACAAATAAAAAAAATGCTACAAGTAAACAAAAGGCGAAATTCATAACTTACAGCCCTTCCCCAAGGTTGTGGGGGGGGGATGTCAACCTCAGAGGCACAGTTGTTTGATCTTTCAGTTTTTGTGAACAAAATGAATATTTAAAAATTTTGATCGGATGATTTCAGGGAAAAAAGGGCGTGGGAGGGGGGCTAGTTGCCCTCCAATATTTTTGGTGCTTTAAAAGGGAACTAGAACTTTTAATTTTCGCCGCACGAGCCATATCCCCGACCATTGGTTCGATACAATCACCCAAGCAAAAAGAAAGACGAAAAGAAAAAACACGCATCCGTGATCTTTCTTCTAACAAAAAATACGAAATTCCTCATTTTTGCAGCTGATAGGTTGAAACCTTTACAATGGGATTCCGTGATATGCTAAATCTGATGGTGTACTTTTCATTAAGAATTCTTGACTTTTTGGATGTGTTTCTCCCTTTCCTCGAAAATCACACACATTTTCTAAAGCTCGTAGCTTTTGATGGGCACATTAAACTTAGTGAAATTCATTTATTTGGAACCAGCGTAAAAAGGCAATTGTTTTGATGTATCTATTGTTATAAAAATCCCATTTTTTAGATTTTTGCTTACTATTGGGCCGAGTTGCTCTTTACTTGCAGGTTATTGACAGGACCTGGTTGACTAACTGACTAGTCTTGAAAAACACTCTCAGAAGGGACACTGACTTACACTACTTGAAAAGAACAGTTTTTATTGGAACTAAAGACTTCCTATTGAAAACTTACAGAGCCTTTATAGATTTGGCTGCTGGCGTAGCATGCATTGCATTGCCTACTGAAACTTTTCCATGCACTCCCCACGAATAGCTTGATTCTGTCTTGGAAGAATCACAGGGACATTCACGTTACCCTTTCATATACGGATACAGATTTAGCAGCCAGAAAGGCCAAATCCATATCTCTCTCTATTTTACTCTAAACTTGGAGTAAATCGTCAGGGTAAATATAAATTTTCATAAAACTAGGATCAATATATATGACATTGTGACGGATGTGGCCCTCAGCAATATTTGAATGTCCACCCTTACTAAATGTGTTTTTAGTACAAAAAATACATCAGCTTGTATTAGTCAAAGGATTATATACATAATTGTACTTCTTCTCGGCCATTTTCGAAACAATTTCTTACGTTGGATTTTTTCTGCAGGACGTTCACCAGTAGCACAAAGATAACAGATGCTGCTATGCTTAAACAGATGAATCCTAAAAAAAAAAAAAAAATCAAATTAAAAAAGAAGATTGATTATTTAGACAAAAAGGGAAATCACTGCGGTTGCATTTATATACTTATTTATGTATTTTTCTTCAAAACAGCTGCATAATTTTGTCTGAAAACTGGCATATCAGGGTTTTTTTTACTGAAAAAATAATGCTGGTCGATCAAGACTTTGGGGAAGTTCACTTCGAGCCTTTTTGTTAAAAAAAAAAAAAATCATAGGAATGACATAGCATTCATATTCATGTAAAGAGCAACTTATATAATTCTGTTCAGGGTTGATCGTATCATTTTGGTATCTATAACACATAAAAAAAATACAAGATGAAAAATAACTGCAAAAAATTAAAGGAAAGGCTTGGATAAAGTGACAGCAAGATTAACATTGAAGTAATACTACTACTACTACTAACAACTCACCGAAACACCAAGCCGCGTGAGGCTAACACAGCTATGCACGCTCCTTCTCCATCCCAATCTATTCAAAGCCTCTCTCTTTAAAACCTCCCAGGAACTTTCCCTTTCCTTTAAATCTTTGAAGCGCAAACAAAAATATTTCACAACGAAATATGTGGTCAGAAGACAAATCAAATTTAAAATGGAATCAAGGAACATGTTATTTTAGGATGTTTCAAAGAAATATTTTTCTAAATCTTCTCTTGAAAGACCAAAAAGACTAAATATTATAGGGAGTACATCCCCAGGAACATGATTGTAGAGCCGGTCATATCTGGCGCTTGCAGCAGGCATCTATACTCGGCGATAGAACTGATGCAAAAAAAAGGTGGCCGGCGGTTACCCCCAGAAAATACCCCCTGCCCCGTGGAAAATACCCCCCTACCCAGAAAATATTCCCTCCCGTGGAAAATAAGGCTTTCAAAATTTGCGAGTTTTATTTGACTTTTACTTTTTTAATTTCCGTAGAGGGAAGGAGTTTAGGTATTTGTGCATTATGCACCAATTACTCAAGTTTACGTTATGTAATTATAGGGAGAGCTTCCCTAGGAACATTATTCCAGATCCAGCCATTTCTGGCGCTTACACCCGGCTTTTATACTCGGCGATAGAACTGATACAAAACGTTTTTACCACCGTTTACCCCCCCGCCCTCCCCAGCGATTACCCCCAGAAAATACCCCTCCCCCTCATTGAAAATAATCCTTGTTAGAAATACCACCTCGTAAATATACCCCAGAAAATACCCCCCTCAAGTGGAAAATAAGGCTTTCCAATTTTGCGAATTTTACTTGAGTTTTATTTTTTTAATTTCCGTAGGGGGAAGGAATTTTGGTACTTGTGTATTATGCGTTACTCAATCAAGTTTACGCTGTTTAAAATTCGAGGACAAACCGATTTCTTCGTTAGTTTTTTCAGCTTAGCGAAAATAATTCGTTCTAGGTATATGGCCAATAAAAAATTACAGAAGAATAGCGAGGCATCTGATAATTGTGTTAACCAAAAAAAAAAAAAAAAATCCCAGTGTAAAGTAAATGTAATGCTTCATTTACGTGTTTTTTCCAAGAATTAAGTATTTTTTTTAATTACCGTATTTCCAAGTATTAAGTACTATTATTAGAATAAAAATACTGCTTTGACACAAAGATAAGCAACTTTCAGATTTGTATTTATAGGGAACTCCCACTAGGATTGCCCAAAAGAATCCATCATTAAGTGAAAGCTCTTTTATGTATGTGGGTAAACTGACCAGTTCTGACCCAATCTTTGCATTTAGCATCATGACTGCAGCGGTAGTTGCAACCTAGTAAAGAGCAGGCAACAGCCCAAAGAAACCTAAAGTTAAAAAACACGTTTAGAGAAAAACTGCCTTGTCAAAAAAATTGCCATCTAACACTGATTCAGGTAACTTTTGGTAACTTTTATTTCCGTTCATGTTAAAAATAAAATTTATTGCGAAAAGATATTTATGGTAATTTCGAAAAAAGACAGAAAGCCCTTGAAAATGGCGTCAGATGAAAATGGAAAGCGTACCATTGGAATCAGCATAGCTGAAAACCTTGTTGAGGGAAATTAAAGTCCTCAACCTTGAACAACAAGGAAAATCACTTTTTTGCATGGGTAGCAATTGATCTGTCTCCCATTTTCTTTTCTTTTTTTTCCAGGGCTAGGGGTTTACTAGAACATCATAGAGAGATGCTTAATAGCTCATTCAAAATCTATTTCTCGCAGCTACGTGATTTTCATAAATTCCATCTTATGCAAGTGCCATATGGCACAAAAATTGCACATTAATTGCTAATTTTCAAGGAGTGGGGTTAGCGTGCTAGAAAAGACGGATGTTTAATAGCTCACATAAAAGATATTTCTTGTATCTACGTTTTCTTTATAAATTCCAGCACCTGAAAGTGCTAAATGGCACCAAAAATGGCACTATTGATACCAGGTCTCAAGTGGAAAATCTAGGGGCTAGTGGGCTACCACAACTTCTTGGTGAGATGTTTAATGGCTGATGTGAAAGCTATTGCTCATATTTACGTGACTTTTATCAGTTTTGCCATCCGTAAGTGCTAAATAGAACAAACAACGGCACTTTTGGTGCCATGTCTCAAGTGGAAAAGCTGAGGCTATTGGTCTACCAGTAGAGTTTTTAGAGTGACGTTTAATAGCTCATTTGAAAGCTATAGCTCATATCTACGTGATGCTGCGCAATCCTACCATCCGTAAGTGTTATATAACACTAAGAAAACACTTTTGATTTTGTTTCTTAAGTAGAAAAGCTTGGAAGTATAAAACGTAATCATCATTGTAAAAATTATGGTCCAAAATACGTAACTGGAATTTTGAAAAAACACCTCTCGCATGTTCCTCCTCCAAGCCCCCTTAATAAGCTACGCAATTAAGGTACAAGCACTAATATATCAAATCACATCATAAAGGGGTGGTTCTGTTGGTAAAGCTTTCGAGTTCGAAATAGAGTGTCTTGCATTTGATTCCTGCTTGGATGTTTTTTCTCAATTATAGTTTTCTCCCTTCTATACGATTATTTTGAGATAATTTCACTGAATTTGTAAATGTGATGCACTCATTTTTTAAAGTGTGTCCCAGAGTAGAGGGCGCCCTTAACATTCAAGGGGGACAAGACAACACACCCTTTTTCTAGGCCAATCAGAGAGCTACAATACTATCGGGAGTGACATCAGACATGACTTCCAGGAATTTTAGCATTGGATTTACGTAATAGGCTATTGTTGAAATCAAGCTACGCAATTCTGTTTTGATACGGTTTCACCCTGGAGAGTGATATGTAATTTAAAATTCTTTAGGATGAGAGATAAATTCTGGAATTTACATAACTCTATTTAAATCTGTCAATAGATTGTTGCCAGAACAAAGGAACATTCAAAAATTACTGTTTATGTTTCTTTTTTTGTATCATTATGTTCTAAAGGCTTTTTTGTGAATGGAATTAGGTACATACGCGTTTTATCCAACACACGAAAGAGGTCAAGTTTGACTAATTTAGTTAAACTAGTGACGACTAATTCTGTATATATTTAAATTCCATTGCTTCTAGAACGTATAACATTTTGAATGCTATATGATGGGTATGTGGCCTACCAATCTATCTAAATTTGACAACTTATAACCCTTCAAAATGTTATACGTTGTAGAAACAATGGAATTTAAACACATACGGGATTAATTGTCACTAGTTTAAATAAATAAAAAACCCGTTTCTATTCCTATATCAATAAATTTCTCAGACACCATCTTTAATCATTCTTAAACAGTGCTGAAGAAAAAAACACCCACTGTTTATTGGTATTAAATTATTAAGAAGGTTATTTTTTTCATTGAAATACATCTTTTCATCATAATTTGTATGTCTAAAGTTCGTCTATTATTAAAAATGATTTTGAACAGTGGTCTCGAGTGTAATAGCTAATTTGAAGGACATAGATAATTGCTCTTTACTAAAATTTTATCCCATCAAAATGTTTGAACGTAAGTAAAAACCTATAAAATCCAGAATTAAGGGTTATAAGGATGAATATTTGGCCTATCAAGCTATCTAATTTGACAAATTATCACCCTTAATTTGTTTATGTTTATGTTTCTTTTTTTGTATCATTATGTTCTAAAGGCTTTTTTCTGAATGAAATTAGGTACATATGCATTTTATCCAACACACGAAAGGAGTCAAGTTTGACTAATGCAGTTAAACTAGTGACGACTAATTCTGTATATATTTAAATTCGATTGCTTCTAGAACGTATAACATTTTGAAGGTTGTATGATGGGTATGCGGCCTACCGAGCTATCTAAATTTGACAACTTATAACCCTTCAAAATGTTATACGTTCTAGAAACAATGGAATTTAAACACATACGGGATTAATTGTCACTAGTTTAACTAAATAAGAAACCCGTTACTATGTCTATATCAATCAGTTTCTCAGACACCATCTATAATCATTCTTATGCAGTGCTGAAGAAAAAAACCCACTGTTTATTGGTATTAAATTATTAAGAAGGCTATTTTTGCAGTGAAATACACCTTTTCATCATAATTTGTATGTCTAAAGTTCGTCTATTATTAAAAATGATTTTGAACAGTGGTCTCGAGTGTAATAGCTAATTTGAAGGACATAGATAATTGCTCTTTACTAAAATTTTATCCCATCAAAATGTTTGAAGGTAAGTAAAAACCCATAAAATCTGGAATTAAGGGTTATAAGGGTGAATATACGGCCTACCAAGCTATCTAAATTTGACAACTTACTACCCTTAATTCCGGATTTTATGGGTTTTTATTTACGTTCAAACTGTTTGATGGAATAAAATGTTAGTAAAGAGCAATCTATGTCCTTCAAACTTACTATTACATACGAGACCAATGTTCAAATCTTTTTAATAATTGATGAATTTTAGACAGAAAAATTATAATGAAAAGGTGTATTTCAATGAAAAAAAAGCCTTCCTAATAATTTAATACCGATAAACAGTGTAGCCTTCTTAATAATTTATTACCGATAAACAATGTTTTTTTTTCTTCAGTATTGTTTAAGAATGATTAATAATGGTTTCTGAGAAATTGATCGATACAGAAATAGAAATGGGTTTTCTTTTTTTATGTTCAAACAGTTCAATGGAATAAATTGTTAGTAAAGGGCAAGCCCTATCTCCCAAATTGACTGAAAGAGAATGCAAACATAAAATTGTACTCTATGCTTGCTCATACACACTACGTGACTGTCCCAATGGTAATCTATGACTAGTTGTCGACACTACATAGTTCATTTCATGCATTAAATCAGTAATTTTCGCACATTGGAGGGATAAACACCTGCACCATATTTTTTAAAAAGTGAAAATGAATTATTCTAAGAAAGTGTGTTATAATTGCTAGAGTGGTAGAAACGCTACATATTTATTTAATTTAAGCCCTTTTTTCAGCTATAATGATGTTCGGTGTGATTGACACAGAATATATTGGTCTGAAATATTCTTCAACTTGCAGTATTTTCGAAGCAGCTTTCTTATTGCTAGACGAACAAATGCGTGAAGTTCATAGCTATAAATGGAAGGTCAGACACAATATTTATAAGTACGAGAAAAAAACATGGAGTTTAACATTAAATTTTTTAAATCGAAACGGGTTTTACGATAAAACCATAAGACCACGTAATGAAAATGGCTATGAAATAAAAAATATACAAGAGAAAATTCAGGAAACATGTAGTGTTTTCAGTGTGCAAGCTGTTTATGTTATGGGAAACGTGCCAACTGTTTAACTCTTACTAGAAAAATGAGATAAAGACATAGCATCATTCAACTTAGAAAACTTCAAGTGAGAGTAATACCTGCATTCAGTACATGATACGGAAGATGAAGTTAGATGTTTCGCTCAATGGGTACCTGAAAAGATACATGACATGGAAAAATGCATCATATATCCAAAGACCTAAACTCCTGCTCCTTCTATCAAATGGATTAAGCTTTTTTTTAAATATGTAAATATGTATATTTTTCCGAATATTTTTGGACTTTATCCAAGTCCAATGAAACAATCAACCGAAAAGATTAAAAACAAATTTGGAGAGTATTCTGGGTTTTTAGAAAACGTTGGTAAGGCCTTAGCAAAGTTGACTTCAATAAACCTGATTTTGCACAGACTGTTAAGATTTCTGTTTGACGAAGTCATAGGAACGTAAGCATGGATTTACGCAATAGGCCAAGGAATTCTGACAAGAACCTAGATCTAAAAAATCGATAATGCTTGGAAATTTGTTACGATAAATCCCAGTTTATGGCTTCCTATAGGGTAAGTGATAAATACGTAGATCAATGTAGTTAAAGAGGTCAGCAATAATTTTAATAATTTGAGATTGAGAGAGATTAACATAGAGAGAGAGAGAGTGAGAGATAGAGAAAGAGAAAGAGAGAGAGAGAGAGAAATAGATAGGGATAGAGAAAGATATAAACAGATTGATAGATAGAGAGAGAGAGATATACATACACAGAGACATATTTATAGAGAGAGATATAGATATAGAGAGAGATTAGGAGAGAAACAAAAATTAGGAGAGATTAAGAGAGAGAGAGAGAGATAGAGATTAAGAGGGATTGAGATGAGTTCGCATTTTCTATAAATATGATAAGTCGTGTGTGTAATAGTGAACTTTAGAAATAAACATCATTAAGCTTAATACTTCGTATATTTATATATCTGTTATCTGAATCATTCACAAAGTTAGTTTCTAAAGAAGCAATGATGGAGGACAGTGTTGAAGTAGAAGTATCTTTTTACTGTGATGGCATCATCTGTAAAGACCACTATCACGATTTTACCAACTCGCGTGAGTCTAATGAAATCAACTTAGAGAATGGGGACTTCAGAATAAATAAGACGAATGCGGAGGAGATGAAATCAGATAGAATGGAGAGAATCTCAGTTATAGATTGGTCAAGTAAGAGATTTTCGGGGGAAAGGTAGCATTACCACCCTATGAAATCTCAAAATCACGACAATGGTCATGAAAAAAGGAGCTTTGGCAAACAAAAAAGAGATCACAACAAAAATAAAATATCAGATCAAGAAAATCATGGTCCCACTACAGGAAATCTTCACATTTGTTAAGAAACAAAAGAGGAGATTTTTATAATAGAAATTTTTAACTATGTGTATTTTTCCAAATATTTTATATTTCTTATGTGTATCTTTAAGTAATAAACATGTTTTAGCTTACTTTTCATTTTCATCTATGATTTAAAAATCATGTTTAACCATAGGATAGCATTTGAAACATTAAGATTTTTTTTTTAATTTTTTTAATATATGAATTGCTTACTTAGAAATTCCAGAATTTTTTAAATTTCTGGAATTAATTCACTTATCAAAATAAGATTTGACTCTTATTTTCAAAGTTACATTTGTAAATTATGTCTCCTGTAATCCAACAAAATTTTCACAAATCGGACTGTATAGACAACATTAATTGAATGGTGAAACATATAACATTCTAAATTCATATCTATCTCATAATGTACCTAAAACCATTTACTTAACACACTCAAATTTCTCTTAGAAGTAATAGATATTTTCTTAACAGTAACACATTTTTTCTAAAAGTACAAACCTTTTCGTCAATGATAATGAATTCTCTTAAAAGTAACAATTTTTCGTTAATGATAACTAGTTATCACTTAGAAGTAACAAGTTTTCTGTCAATGATACCAAATTGTTCTTAGAAGTAATAATATTTTGTTATGATAACAAGTCTTCTGCTAGAAGTAGCAAGATTTCCTTAACACTAACAAATTTTCTCTTCGAAGTATCAACATTTTCAATTAATACTAACAAACTTTTACTTAAAACACTCAAATTTCTGTTAGAAATTATAGGTATTTTCTCAACAGTAACAAATTTTTTCTAAAAGCACCAACCTTTGTGTCAATGACAATAAATTTCTCTTAAAAGTAACAATTTTTCGTCAATGATAACTAGTTATCAGTTAGAAGTAACAAGTTTTCTGTCAAAGATACCAAAATTTTCTTAGTAGCAACAATTTTTTCGTTATGATAACAGGTTTTCTGCTAAGACTAGCAAGATATCCTTAACACTAAAAAGTTTCCTCTTCGAAGTATCAACGTTTTCCATTATTACTAACAAACTTTTACTTAACACTCTCAAATTTCTCTTAAAAGTAACAGGTATTTTCTTAACAGTAACAAATTTCTTCTAATAGCACCAAGTCTTCTGTCAAAGATAATAAATTTCTCGTTGAAGTAACGTTTGTCAAAGATACCAAAATTTTCATAGAAGTAACATTTTGTCCGTTTATAATAATAAGTCTTCTGTCAGAAGTAGCAAGTTTTCCTTAACACTAACAACTTTTCAGTGGAACAAGTAAACACCCGCTCAGACATACATGCTTTGAGAGTAAGAGAGATAAAAACACATACAAATTTATAGATTCAGTCTTATCAAACAGTTCGTGGTAACGAACTGTAAGTAAGGAACGACCCGTCTCAATGGTAACCGAAAGTCTAAAAAACGGAATTTTGATACCAATAGATACATCAAAAGAATCAAATTTTAATGCTGATTTCAAATATATAAGTTTCATCAAGTTTATTTTTTCATATCAAAAGTTACGCGCCTGAGAAAATTTGGCTGATTTTCAAAAAAAGGGGAAAAGACCCCCTAAAAAATATAGAACCTTAATGAAAATCACACCATCATATTCAGAATATAAGAGAACCCTACTGTAGAGGTTTCAAGCACCTATCTACAAAAATGTGGAATTTTGCATTTTTTGCCAGAAGAAAGATCCCGGATGCGTGTTTATTTGTTTGTTTTTTTGTTTTTTTCCCAGGGGTGATCATATCGACCCAGTGGTCCTAGAATATCGTGGGAGAGCTCATTGGAACGGAAATTAAAAGTTTTAGTGTCCTTTTTAAGTGACCAAAAAATGGAGGGCAACTAGGCCCCTTCCCATGCTCATTTTTTTCCCAAAGTCATCCGATCAAAATTTTGAGATAGCCATTTTGTTCAGCATGGTCAAAAATATGATAATTATGTTTTTCAAGATGACTTAATCCCCCGAAGTCCTCGGAGGGAGGGCTGAAAGTTATGAACTTTACCCAATGTTAACATATAGTATTGGTTATTGGGAAGTATACAGATGTTTTCAAGGGGGATTTTTTCTGGTAGTTGGGGGGAGGGGTCGGGCATTATGTGGAAGGATCTTTCCATGAAGGAGGTTTTCATGGGGGAAGGGACATTGCTATGAAGGGGCGCCGGATTTCCCATCATTATTAAAGAAAAAAATCAGAAATTAAATAAAAAAAAAGTTTTTCAACTGAAAGTAAGGAGCAACATCAAAACTTAAAACGAACAGAAAATATTACGTATATGATTGAGTTTACCCCCTACCTCACTTTTTAAGCCAAATATTTTTTAGTACTTTCATAAGAGCTATTTATTCTAATTAACGGCCTTTGTGATTAAGGGGTCATTTTTAAGGAATTGGAACAAAATTTGTTCTTTAGCTTCAAGAGCAAGGTATTGACTAGGGGGTGAACCCCCTAATATACGTATTAAAATTCTATGAATACAGAAGTTCGTTACGTAAGTTAATTCGTAAATTACGTATATTTATTACTAATAAAAACGTTCGTAAATAAAATTAAACAAGTTTCGAGAAAGCCATTTAACCAAATAATAGTAAAATTAATATGCAAATTTTGTTTTAATTATTCATGTAAGGTAAGCCAATATCAAAACCTGCATTAATTCAAAAACGTTCAAAAATTAAAAGAAAAAAACAAGTTTTTTAACTGAAAGTAAGGAACGACGTTATAACTTAAAACGAACAGAAATTATTCCGCCTATGAAAGGGGCTGTCCCCTCCTCAACGCCTCGCTCTTTACGCTAAAAATTTCACTGTTGAAAAAAAAAGAGAAGTGAGAAAGTCAAACTTTAGAGTAAAAAGCGAGACGTTGAGGATGGGACAGCCCCTTTCATATACTGAATAATTTCTGTTCGTTTTAAGTTTTAACGTCGTTGCTTACTTTCAGTTAAAAAAAACTTGTTTTTTTTATTTAATAAACTGACAAAGACAGACACTGAGACAAGCGAGTACCCGCCCAAACACACAAGCTTAGAGAGTGAGAGAGACAAAAACACATACAAACACATAAGCTCAGACATACAAACCATTGAACACAGACTCTGGGATAGGCAAGCACCCACCCAGACATACAGGCATAGAGAGTGAGAGAAATAGAAACATACACAAACAAATAGATTTATACATACAAACCAACAAAGACAGGCAGTGGAACATGTAAACACCCGCCCAAACATAGATACAGGCAAAGAGAGTAAGAGAGAAACAAACACATACAAATATATAGATTCAAACATGAAAACCGACAAAGACAGGCACTACCCACCCAGACACACAGGCCTTGAGAGTGAGAGAGACAAAAACGCATACAAACATATAAAATCCGAAATACAATCCAACAAAGACAGGCACTGGGACAAGCAAGCATCCACCCAGACACACAGAGCTAGAGAGTGAGAGAGACAAGACACATACAAATATAGAGATTTATACATACAAACCAACAAAGACAGGCAATTGAACAAGCAAAAACCCACCCAGACATGCATGCAAAGAGAATAAGAGAAACAAAAACACATACAAATATATAGATTCAGATATACAAACTGACAAGATTTATACATACAAACTGACAAAGACAGGAAGTAGAACAAGCAAACACCCACCCAAACATACATGCGAAGAAAGGATGAGAGACAAAAAAAAACAAAAAATATATAGATTCAAACATACAAACCAACAAAGACATTCACTGGGACATGCAAGTACCCACCCAGACACACATGCAAAGAGAGTAATAGTTGCAAAAACACATACAATTATATAGATTCAAACATACAAACCGACAAAGACATGCACTGGGACATGCACGTACCCGCCCAGACACACAGGCCTAGAGAGTGAGAGAGACAAAAACATATACAAATAAATGGATTTATACATACAAACTGACAAGGACACGTACTGAGACAAGCAACCATCTGTCGAGACACACAGGATTATAGAGACGAAAACACATAGATTTAAACATACAAACCGACAAAGACAGACAGTGGAAAAAGCATACACCCGCCCAGACATACACGCAAAGAGTGTGAAACACCTACAAATACATAGATTCAGACATACAAACCGAGAAAGACAGGCAGTGGGACAAGCAAACACCCAACCAGACACACAAGCAAAAAGAGTAAGACATACAAACCGAGAAAGACAGGCACTTCCGACATACAAACCGAGCAAGACAGGCACAGGGATAAGCAATTACCCGCCCAGACATACACAGGCAAAGAGAGTGAGAAACACATACAAATATAAAGATCCAGACATACAAACCGAGAAAGACAGAAACTGTGACATGAAAATACCCGCCCAGACACACACAGGCAAAGAGAGTGATAGACACATACAAATACATAGATTTAGACATAACACCGACAAAGACAAGCATTGTGACAAGCAAACACCCGCCCAGACCCACAGACAAAGAGAGTGAGAAACACATACAAATATATAGATTTAGACATAAAACCGAGAAAGACAGGCACTGTTAAGCCACCGCTCACCACAACGGCCGTGCCCGCTGCGGTAAGTGGCGGCGTGGGTCATAGACTGTGTGTCTGGGATCAGTGTTTCCATGTCCCAGTGCCGGTCTTTGTATGTTTATATGTCGGAATCTATGTATTTGTATGTGTTTTTGTCTCTCTCACTCTCTTTGCCTATGTGTCTGGGTGGGTGTTTTGTGGTAAAGCTTCTAATTTAGTTAATTTGGAATTTAGTAAAAACATATAAGACGCAAATACGAAGTTTAAAAATACCACTTTTTATTAAGATATGGAACACATCCTGCCAAGTTTCTGTTTAACGGGAAATTGAGAAATCACAACTTCCTGGCTATTACATCAGCTAGGTAAAGGAAGGTGTGGTTGATAAAAATTTATAAAAGATACATTTTATCCGATGTGGGAGATGGATACTAACTTTATGCCGGACCGACCTTTGGTCTGTTGTTTTTAAAAATACCTTGGAATCTTGTCGAATCATTGTAAGTGTCTAAATATCCTATTATATATTGTTGTAGTTTCTGAGACTTGTGGTCTACTTGGGACAGCCAGTCCTAGTAGAATATCTATATCTGGTATTATTATATGTTAATTGAATAAAAGTATTGCATTATAGCCAACCCCTCTACGATCTACCTTTAGCCCCTCGAATATACCCAGTTGGTACGCCTCATTAGTTCGGTCATAGCCTAAGGCACGCTACCAAAGTTTAATTACCTTAGGGCCATAGTTTATCTCCCCTATAAAGGGAGAATAAAGGCATCTACGAATACATCACTAAAATACCATAAAATACACCACACCACAACTGGTGGAAGTTGGAAAAACTGGGTCGAGTCGACAAAATAAAAATTATATATGGAAACAGAAATGGATTTGTCAAAAGGGGAATGTAAATGGACTTCGCTAGCGGCGCTGAAATTAGTAAGACTTCGAGCAGCTATGCTCGAACTGTGGCTATTAGAAATAGATTTGCATACCCTCAAAGATTTTGGTACAATAGAGAAAATTGAAAAAAGGCTCAATTAAGAATTGTAAAATAGAAAAAAAATACAATATCAAGTTTTTAGCAACTAGAAATAAGTGTAAAATTAGTAGTTTTTTTAGTGTTAGTAATAAATGCAATGTAGTAGTGCCATGTATCACTAAATAATAAAGTATTCTTACTGCGAATTGAAAGAATAAAATAAAACATAATACGTAAATAAATAAAAAATCTTGCTGGACTGATGAAACGCTGGTAGAAACAGAAGAATTTTAGACATAATAGTAGCAAATAGGGTCCTAAGTCATCCTTACTACAGGTAGAGGCTATATACTTATTGTTCAAGGATTACACTGCTACAATTTAGCAAAGGAAGCACATAAATTGTGGTCCGATCAATCATAGGTTAGAAGCTGCCATTTGCGAGTGTTTTTAGGAGTAGAGACGCTTCATAAATATGGCATTTTACCTCGTAGTAAGCATTACACCTTTATTAAAGCTAACCCGAATACTATGTTAGCTGTACAACATCACAAGCAAAGGGAAGATAAAGATACATAAATATATAATTAAAGTACTTGAGGAAAGGAATGGAAAAAAAGAGAAAAGTAACCATATAAGTAAGAAAACAAATATGGAAGCTTAGCAAAAGTCACCGAAGGAAGCGAAAAAAAAGAATTGTTACACGGCTGTGATAGGAAATCTGCATAAGGCAAGAAATTCGGCGAGAGAAACCTTTAATCACAGAAAATGGAGGCATGGGGATAGGTCTTAAAAGGGTCTCCTTTACCTACACAGAGGACCTTCATCTGAATAATTGTGTTAGAAATAGTTCAAATTATGAATTAGCCGCACAAAATGCGTCCGAAGAAAGTTCAAATTTGAATTTTAAACCATGGCTGCTTTCGAGCCATGTAGATGTAAAGCTACCAGTGTATGAAAACTGTTATGCTTGTTTACATAGAATATAAGCCACGTTAGGACAAACAGAGAATGCAATACATCCTTTTGGGATAGCTAATATTGATAATTTTGGTCCGCTCTTACGGTTACTCAATGACGAATCATCCTCAAGTCTAGTCTGATTATAAATCAGTAGAGTTTAGTCAAATATCAGGTAGAGTGTATATCAGATAAAACACGGTCTGATAGTAGAAATCAAATAGAGTGAAGCCAATAGTCCCTTATATTCAAATTAGCCTACAAGTAGATTGTATCCAGGAACTAAATAGAAATAATATTACGGAAACAATTACACAGGACGTTACAGTTTATATTACAATAATTAACGTTCAAATTCCTTAACCCGTATAAAGTTGGGAATTTCTTTTGAAAGGCAATTCTTTTGATATGTATATTGAAAAAATTATTTGGGGGGGTGGGTGTAATTTAAAAAAAAAAACGAAGGAGTGTAGTCTAATTGAAATAGGGTCATTGGAAGCTAGCAAAATTGGAGTTGAGCTCAATCACTGCTGGTCTCTCGTTGTTAAGTAAATGCGAAGCATCTACTAACCTTTGACTCTCTGAGGTGACACTTTCAGTCGAATTGGAAAAAAATTGTTTTTAAAAGAAATTTAAAAATAATATTAATAAGAAAAACAGCAGGAGTTTACATTAAGTGCACTTCATGTATAAGCTAGCTGTAATCTTGTTATAATTAGTTATAGTCTAATTTGTTAATTTTCTTTATTCGTTACAAAAGGTAAAAATGAAAAAAAATTAAAGAAAATAATTAAGCGCTATAAAGATTTAAGCGAAACCTAGAACAAGCTTAGAAAGCCAAAAAAAGTGCGAAGTAAAAGAAACGAAAAGAAATATATAAATAAATTATAACCTAAAAACTTACCAGGAGGTAAAAGCCAACGAGAAAAATCCATTAGAAATAAGCCAAAAATAAATCTCATAATCACAAGCAAACCACAGTAGTTCAAGGTAATAATTTTAACTCTAGCGATGCATTGTATCTGAGAAAACGAATTAGCACAGGAGATCCCTAGTTTAAACAATTGGTTTTCACCCGTGCCAACCCAAACACCCAAATCCCAATCCGTTGAACCCTAACAAAAACTAAATGTATCCACTTTTTCGTTGAATATAGAATATAACATTACAAAACAAAAAAACTTGCAGTAATGAACAGAAATTTAGTCATACAACTTTCCCAGATTTTAGCTTATCAATAAACCACAGATAGTGGAAATTACATTCAAAGCTATGTAGCTTTACAAAGAGAATTGTTGTCTCTCTTTGGCAAATAAAATAAGATCGTAATTAAAACTAAAATAAAATCTGTAACCAGTATGTCGCAAAAGTTGCATTTTTATGAATAAATGAGAACTAGCAAATGCGTGGCAGAACTTAATTAAAAGTGTTCTAAAAATCAGCTGAATAAAAATAAAGTACTTTTCTAACACGAACACTTCGGACGAAGAAATTTAAATAATGTCAAAAAAAAGGCTGCGAAATTCGACACCCCCTCACCTCTTAAAAATAAGGAGATAATTAATTTGATCATAGAAGTGCAATTAGCATAAAAACTTGTAAAAGCTATTGAATAAAACATGAAACATTTAAATATAGGCTTAGAAAAGACCTATCTTACTGAAAAAAAAAACAGAATAAAAACTTGAAAAAAACCCTTAGGCTTCATTGAAGTAAAGAATAAAAAAAAGGAGAAGGGTTCAAGTTGAAAATATAGTCAGACAAAATTAAAGGAGAAGAAACTGAATAGAGTCAGTTAAACTCTGTTATACGCAAATATTGAACTGACCGAACGAGACTAGTATGAAAATTGTACTAAATAGGTACAAAATAAGTAGCATTAATTCTACAGAGCCGCCGTTACAGTGGTTAACGCGGCCCGAGATTAATAGAAATATTGGAGAAATGCTCCAAGTAGACAGGAAAAATATTTGCTCTTTTATGTGGGAATCGTTTTAAAAAAAAAAAATGACTAGCAAGGCATAGAAAAATAAAAGTAAGGCACATAATATCCTTAAGAACCTAATTTGAAGTCGGAACCAAAGACAAGACCACTAAATATTGGGAAGTTAAAGGGAAAATAGTCATTGTCACTTGTATGTCTAAAAATTAATTACTGTGTGCCATGAAGGCACGTCATTTTTCTGAAGAAGGGCCACTTTTCTGATAACAATAGTAGCCCAAGAGGTAACTGTGGCCACAAAAAAAAGTGTGGCAATACTATAGATAATTAATTATTGTGTGTGCAGGTTCAGAATAGTCCTTTTAGCTGTAGCCCATGACAAGAGGACCTGGAAACGTTATAAGGGGCAAAGGCAGTCCTGGTAAGCAAACCTTCAGAGTACAGGCAAGGGTAATTTGATAATAGCATAAGAGGTATAAGGTGAACAGCAAAATTTTTAACTTATCAGATCCATGCTGTAAATGACGCCTTAACCCAAAAGGACATTAAAGCTGAAAAAAGAGAGATTACAGGCAAAAACGTTATAAAACTGTCTCAAGTACCTAAAATTCGAAAAGAATTAGAAAGCTCAAAAGTCTGAATAAACAAACAGGCATATAGTAAGCTAATAACAGTTAATAAAACAAGTGGGTTCGTAATAGAACCAAAGTTGTAAAACAAAGATAAGAAAATGTATATAGTCGTATACGGAAAAAATATATAAATTTGTATTAATGTAATTGGGAAAATATATACAATTATAAATGTATTTTGAAAACTTTTATAAATATGGAATTGTTATCGAAAGAAAAAAAAATTATAGAAATGTAAATAGCAAAGTCATGTTACATGAACTATTTCTAGGCCCTAATATGGAGACTAAGCACAGTGCTCAATTATAGTGCATAAATTTATTCGTTAGGGAAGATTTACTTTTATCTTGAATTGCAGCTAAGACTTCTCAGGTAAAAGTCTTGACGGGCTTATTTAAAAGTTGTAAAAAGAACAAATATTGCAGTGACTAAATAAATTATTAGGGTACATTATTATTATTTGTTTTTAACAATTAAGTTATGTATCAGCATAACTTCGGTTAATGTATATATATATATATATATATATATATATATATATATATATATATATATATATATATATATATATATATATATATATATATATATATATATATATATATATATATATATATATATATATATATATATATATATATATATATATATTTATAGGTATATAACCTAAACTATCCATCTAAATATAGTGAATTAAATGTTGAATATTTGTTATTTTCTTATATCATTCAAGAAGTATTCTAGATTAATTATTCATAAGCAATTAACAAAACAATAATTGGAATTAATTTCAATGCTAGTTTATACCATGTTTTATTATTTTTTTAAATGCTTTAAGTTTTAACCAGTAGTATAATAACATATCTAGTTTTTTGTTACTTAAATACTTGTGTAAGTTATTACACAATGCTTGTATATATATACTATATTTTTAATTTCTTTAAGTTTTAACTAGTGATTTAATGCAATTTATAAATGTTTGACATCGAGTCAATGTATAAATAAATTTTTATTGTAAAACAATCTGTTCAGTGATTAATTATTATATATTAAGAGTAAAAAGAGGAGAAAGTAATTAAAAGTAATTAACTTTCGTTAAAAAAAAGAATGCAGTGATATATACAAATTTTGGGTGTTTCTTTTTACTATACATAGATAACAAATTATGCTTTATGTGTATACTAATTTGAATTTTTATTTTAGATACAGCCTAAGCTTTTTTTTGGAAATCAAATTTTTCGTAACATCCTTTCGGATCCATTTTTTTTCAATCATAATTTGACTCATTTTTGGAAATAATAAATTTTGAAGCCACTTCAAATGTATCCTGATACTATCATCTCATACCATCAGAAACCAAACCATACTTGATCGACTGATATTTTGGAAACTATAACAGTATTACAGACTTTACTACAAGTTCATCAGAAAGTGAGATAAAATCAGAACTTAATTTAGGCCTAGAGAATGTGCTACATAGCCCATATGGCTTATGTTATTCAAATATGTGAAAATGTTTTGTGCTGTAAAAAAATATGTGAAATTTAAAAAATCAAAAATGTTATACATAATTTATCCGAGGTATTTCTAATACGACAAATAAACGGTATATCAACCACATCACACAGATAAATTAAATTATTAATGGGAATTAAATTTAAACTCAAATAATTCATAAACTTTTCTAATATAACTTGAAATCTAATTTAGGCAGAACCACTAATATAATGCTAAAGCCGCTTGGGGTCAAGTTAAAACAGAAGATGCATATGAAGAAGGCTAAAAAGAGTATTTTTCAGTCCTAGAGACAGAGAAAAAGAGAAACAAGGATGAATTTCAAATTGAAATCCTTCGACAAAAAAGAACATGGCCTATATTGGACCCGAAAAATGACCCTAAGGAAACCCATTGAGGGTATATGCACATAATGACGCAAAGATGGCAGCATAATAGCTTTAAACAAAATTAAATTGTTTTAAAAGTAAAATATTGAGAATTGGGACAAGTCTTCTTTAAATGGGGAGCTTTGTGGTAAAGCTTCTAATTTAGTTAATTTGGAATTTATTAAAAACATATAAGACGCAAATACGAAGTTTAAAAATACCACTTTTTATTAAGATATGGAACATATCCTGCCAAGTTTCTGTTTAACGGGAAATTGAGAAATCACCACTTCCTAGCTATTACGTGGGTTGGGTAAAGGAAGGTGTGGTTGATAAAAATGTATAAAAGATACATTTTATCGGAAGGGGGAGACTGATACTAACTTTATGCCGGACTGACCTCTGATCTGTTGTTTTTAGAAATACCTTGGAATCTTGTCAAATCATTGTAAGTGTCTAAGTATCCTATTATATATTATTGTAGTTTCTGAGACTTGTGGCCTACTTGTGACAGCCAGTCTCAGTAGATTATATAGATTTGGAAATATTATATGTTAATTGAATAAAAGTATTGCATTATAGCCAACCCCTCTACGATCTACCTTTAGCCCCTCGAACATACCTAGTTGCTTCGCCTCATTAGTTCGGTCAAAGCCTAAGGCACGCTACCAAAGTTTAATCACCTTAGGGCCATAGTTTATCTCCACTATAAAGGGAGAATAAAGGCATCTACGGCAACACAACTCAAAAACCATAAAATACACTTCACAACAGTTTGCATATCACAGTGCCTGTCTTTCTCAGTTTTATGTCTAAATCTATATATTTGTATGTGTTTCTCACTCTCTTTGCCTATGTGTCTGGGCGGGTGTTTGCTTGTCACAGTACCTGTCTTTCTCGGTTTGTATGTCTGAATCTTTGTAGTTGTATGTGTTTCTCACTCTCTATGCCTGTGTGTCTGGGCTGGTATTTGCATGTCATTATTTGGGAAAAATTCAGGATCTATATATAACTTTTTCTATCTTCTAAGAAAAATTCAGATCGCAGCTTGAAATTTTTTTTCTTCTTTGAGACAATTCAGAACTGAAGTTGAACTTTTTTCTCTTCTTTGGAAAAATTTAGAATTGAACTATGACTTTTTTTTCTAGTCTTTTAGAAAATTGAAAAGAGAACGAAGTATAACTTTTCTATCTTCTAGGGTAAAATTCAGAACAGAATTGGAAATTTTTCTATTCTTACAGAAAATTCAGAAGTGATGTGGAACTTCTTTTTCTATTTCTTGGAAAAAATCAGAATTGATGTATAGTTTTTCTCTCTTCTACGGAAAAATTTAGAACAGAGGTTTAAATTTTTTTCTCGTCCTTGAGAAGATTCAGAACTGAAGTGGAACCTTTTTTCTTTTGAAAAAATCAGAATTGAACTATAACTTTTTCCTCTTCTTTGACAAAATTCAGAAGAGGAATTGAACTTTTCTTCACTTCTTTGAGAAAACTCAGAAATAAAATTTAGAACAAAACTTAAAATTTTTTTCTCGTCTTTGCGAAAATTCAAAACTGAAATGGAACTGTTTTTATTTTCTTTGGAAAAAATTAGAATTGAACTGCAACTTTTTTCTCTTCTTTCAGAAAATTCAGAAGAAAACTTGAACTTTTATTAATTCAGAATCGAAGTATAACTTTGTTCTATCTTTTATGGGAAATTCAGAACATAACTTGAAATTTTTATTCTTTTCATTGCAAGAATTTTGAATCGAAGTATTACTCTTTACTACACTTAACAGAATATTCTAAAATAGAGTTTGAATTTTTTTCTTTTCTTTGTGAAAATTCAGTAATTCAGTGAAAATTTTTACTATTATTAGGAAAAATTTAACTTTTTTCTCTTCTTTAAGAAAATTCACAAGAGACCTTGAACATTTCTTCACTACTTTGAGAATGACCAAACTTAAAGTGGAACTTTTGCTCTTCTGGGGGAAAAATCCAGAATTGAAGCTTAACATTTTCTATCTTCTACGGAAAAATTTAGAACAAAAATTAAAAACTTTTTTTCTCATCCTTGGGAAAATTCAGAACTGATGTAGGACATTTTCATTTTCTTTGGAAAAAATTAGAATTGAACAGTATCTCTTTTCTCTTCTTTGGAAAAATTTAGAAGAGAACTTCAACTTTTGTCCACTTCTTTGATAAAACTCAGAATTTAAGAGCAGCTTTTTCTCTTTTTTGGGGAAAAATTCAGAAGAAAACTCAGAATTAACGTGAGACTTTTTCTCTTCTTGGGGAACAATTCAGAATCGAAGTATAACTTTTTTCTATCTTCTACGGAAAAATTTGTTTCTCGTCTTTGAGGAAACTCAAAACTGAAGTGGTACTTTTTTTTATTTTCTTTGGAAAAATTGTAATTGAACTGTAAAAAATTCAGAAGATAACTTGAACTTTTCTTCACTTCTTTGAGAAAACTCAAAACTAAAGTGGATCTTTTCTCTTCTTTGGGAATATTCAGGAGAGAGCTTCTACTTTTGTTCATTTTTTGAGAAAACTCTGAATTAAAGTGGAACTTTTTTCTCCTCTTGGGGAAAAATTCAGGATTGATGTATAACTTTTTCGATCTTTTACGGAAAATTCAGATCGCAGCTTGAAATTTTTTTTCCTCTTTGAAAAAAATTCAGAACTGAAGTAGAACTTTTTTCTCTTCCTTGGAAAAATTTAGAATTGAACTGTGACTTTTTTTTCTAGTCTTTTAGAAAATTGAAAAGAGAACGAAGTATAACTTTTCTATCTTCTAGGGTAAAATTCAGAACAGAATTAGAAATTTTTTATATTCTTACAGAAAATTCAGAAGGGATGTGGAACTTCTTTTTCTCTTTCTGGGAAAAATTCAGAACTAAGGTATAATTTTTTCTATCTTCTACGGAAAAATTTAGAACAAAAATTTAATAATTTTTCTCGTCCTTGAGAAGATTCAGAACTGAAGTGGAACCTTTTTTTTCTTAAGAAAAAAGTAGAATTGAACTATAACTTTTTTCTCTTCTTTCTGAATTTTCTCAAAAAAAGAAAAAAGTAAAAGTTCAATTCTAATTTTTCTGAAGAAAATACAAAGGTTCCACTTAAGTTCCGACTTTTCTCAAGGACGGGAAAACAATATAAATTTTTGCTCTAAACTTTTCGTAGAAGATACAAAAAATTATACCTCAATTCTGAATTTTTTCAAGAAAGAGAAAAAAGTTCCACATCACTTCTGAATTTTCTGTAAGAATAGAAAAAAATTCAAATTCTGTTGTGAATTTTACCCTAGAAGATAGAAAAAGCTATACTGCCTTCTCTTCTTAACTTTCTAAAAGAAAAGAAAAAAGTTACAGTTCAATTCCAAATTTTTCCAAAGAAGAAAAAAGTTCCATTTTAATTTTGAATTTTCTTAAAGAAGAGTAAAAAATTTCAAGTTTTGTTTTGAATTTTCACGTAGAAGATAGCAAAAAATTTACATCGCTCCTGGATTTTTCCCCAAGAAGAGAGAAAGTCCCTTATTAATTCTGAGTTTTCTCAAAGAAATGAAGAAAAGTACAAGTTCTCTTCTGAATTTTTCCGAAAGAAGAGAAAAAGATCCACTTTATTTCTGAGTTTTTCCATGGAAGAGAACAAAAAGTTCCACATCAGTTCTGAATTTTTTGTAGGAACAGAAAAAATTTCAAGTTCTGTTCTGAATTTTAACGTAGAAGATAGAAAAAGTTATACCTCGTTCTCTTCTGAATTTTGTTAAAGAAGAGAAAAAAAAGTTAATTTAATTCTGAATTTTTCCAAAGAAGAGAAAAAATTCCACTTCAATTTTGAATTTCCTTAAAGAAGAGAACAAAAATTTCAAGTTGCGTTTTGAATTTTCACGTAGAAGATAGAAAAGTTATATATCGATCCTGAATTTTTCTCAAAGAAGAGAAAAAGACCCACTTTAATTCTGAATTTTCTCAAACAAGGGAAGAAAATTTCAAGTTCTCTTCTGAATTTTCTCAAAGAAGAGAAAAAATTTTCAGTTTAATTCTAATTATTTCCGAAAAAAATAAAAAAAAGTTTTTTTGTGTTTCGCATTTTCTCTAAGACGAGAAGAAAAATTTTTTCGTAGGAGATATAAAAAAAACTTTTAACTTCGATTCTGAATTTTTCCCCAAGAAGAGAAAAAATTCCACTTTAATTCTGTGTTTTCTCAAAGAAGTGAAGAAAAGTTCAAGTTCTCTTTTGAATTTTTCCCAAAGAAGGGTAAAAGTTCCACTTTTACTCTGAGTTTTCGCAAATAAGTGAAGAAAAGTTCAAGTTCTGTTCTGATTTTTTCCCAAAGAAGAGGAAAAGTTACACTTTTATTCCGAATGTTCTTAAAGAAGTGAAGAAAAGTTCTCTTCTGAATTTTCTCAAAGAAGGGAAAAAGTTACAGTTACATTCTAATTTTTTCCAAAGAAAATAAAAAGGTTTCACTTCAGTTCTTAATTTTCTCAAGGACGAAAAAAAAACTAAATTTGTGTTCTAAATTTTTTAATAGAAGATAGAAAAAATTATACTTCAATTCTGAATTTTTCCCATGAAAAGAAAAAGTTTCACTTTAATTCTGATTTTTCTCAAAGAAGTGACAAAATGCTCAAGCTCTCTTTTGAATTTTCTTAAAGAAGAGAAAAAAAAAGAATTTTTTCTAAAGAAGGGAAAAAATTTCCACTTCAGTTCTGAATTTCCTCAAAGAAGAGAAAAAATTTCAAGTTCTGTTCTGAATTTTTCCTTAGAACATAGAAATATTTATATATTTATTTTTTTCTGAATTTTTCCCCAAGAAGAAAAAAGTTCCACTTTAATTCTGAGTTTTCTAAAAAGAATAGAGTGCCATCAATACAGCTTCATAAATAGAAAAATAATAAAAAAATTTGAATAATTTTCCGTCCAAAAATTCCAAGTAAAAAAAAAAGAAGAAAAGTGTTACTACAAACACTATTTTTCTAATAGTAAAAGTTACGACTAACACATCTATATCATTCTCATTTTGTATTTTAAAAAATTAAATATGAATTTTTTCAAGTATATTTCATGTCATTCTAAGACATGTAAAAAAAATTGAAAAAATTTCTATGTTAAAGTATAAAAAATAAGAAATAAGTTAAAAAAAGTCGAACTTTTTCCATCTTCACCGAAAACTTAAGACATGGAAAAAAAGATGAAAAAAATTGTTTTAAAAAGTTTCGGGCCCTTTAGGGAGGGGGAGGGTGGTTGGGGTGTGAAGGGGAGTATTAAGAATGGGGTTAGAGGGAGGGGTGGGGGCCTTGGGGTCCTGAAGTGGGGACATGGAGCCTAACCATCAGAAGAAATTGTCTGTCTAGTATGCATCTGAAATGGTCGTGGTATGTATATTCTCAGGTTGATGCCATAAATAATGCCCCGAACAGATCACTGTTAACACCTACCAAAAATCTAATTGATAAATCAAATGTGCAAATAACTTGTTACGATTTTGTGACGCTTAACATTAATTGGCCAGTGTTATGTTCAATAGCTTGTTGGCTCAGTCTAGTAATGTGTCGTTCCTTTACCTTAGGATAATTACTTGATTTGATTGGCAAGGATAATATATGTTCATCTTGTGGACTTCAATTGTTCAAAATCTCAATCTTCATGCTGATGTCCATACAATATTGACCCTAGTGCTTCTTTGGTGGAAACATGTGGATGATGACAGAGCCAGAGCCAAGATTTGGAAACAGCAGCTTAGAAATTGGTCAGAGATGAAGAAAGAAGGCAAATGTAGATTTTAAAGTTGACGACTAGTGTTTATCTTTGTAAAGGTGGACCAGCGTGGCAGTAGGGTTGTCATATATCTAACGCGGGAGGTGTTTGAGCTGCACAAAGTGCCATTTAGCATCAAGCCAGTAGCAGCATTTATTCGACTATGCCACATACCCGACACCACCAGAATATGACGTTAGAGATAACCGTATAGAGGGGGGAGGGGGCTTACAAAAACACTTTAAATAACCCATCAAAAATATGACGTTAATGTTTAATTCTTTTTGATTTCCGGGAATATTCCTGGTTTATGCTGTTATTATGAAAGTAAAGAGTAACATTAAACCCTAAAATGAGCAGAATTTATCCTGTATAAGAGGGTGACCACCCCATTCTCATACCAATCTCCACCTCACGGTTGTAGAAACTTCAGAGGGTGCCCATTGCGTAAGAGATTGAGAGCTACTCCTTGTTTTGTAGAAGCCGAAAGTGATTGGAGACCAATCAGCCGCGACAGGGTATTTTTCGGGGGTATTTTCAGCGAGGAGTATTATCCGCAGTAGATATTTTCCGAGGGATAAATTTCGCGGGAGCTTTATTTTCCGGGGGGGGGGACGAAGTGATTATTTTCTTTGACTTTCATTTCCAGGGGTCATTTTCTGGGAGGAGAAGGGGGAAGCTGGCTCCCATAGTAGGCATACCAGTTTGAAAACAAGGATCCCAATACGGTCTTTTGATGTAATTTAACATCACCCTAAAAATTCTCCCGAGGTTTCAAATTCACATCTGTTCCTCAGATGTTGCAAATATACAATTTTCATAGTCTATACGTTGGGATAGACGTTTACCCACCCTACTCTCCCCCCCAATACCCTTTCCCGTGATAAATGCTCCCCACCGAAAATACCCCCACCCTTTCTTCAAGAAAATACCTCCAGAAAATACCCTCCTGCTGCTGGTTGGTCTCTAATCACTTTTGACTAATATAAAGAGGACTGGAACTCTTAATTTCTGAATCGAATATGGATCCTCCGAAGTTTCTACGCCCATGAGACAAAGGTGGGGGTAAAAAAGGGGTTATACTATCCTTCTTGAACAGAGGTTATCAAGTATTTTGCAGTAGGTTGCATCAAGATATGGCTAATTGTAGAAAGAGACAAGCCAAGACAGATAGTGTTATCCGTGCTAGTGCACTTGCAGATATCAAACAGTTCGTGGTAACGAACTGTAAGTAAGGAGCGACCCGGCTCAATGGTAACCGAAACTCTAGAAAACGGGTTTTTGATACCAATAGATACATCAAAAGAATCAGATTTCTATGCTGATTTCAAATATAGAACTTTCATCGAGTTTAGTGCTACCCATCAAAAGTTACTCGCCTGAGAAAGTTTCGCTGATTTTCAAAAAAAGGGTGAAAGACCCCTTAAAAGCTATAGAACCCTAATGAAAATCACACCATCATATTCAGCGTATCAGAGAACCCTATTATAGAGGTTTAAAGCACTTATCTGCAAAAATGTGGGATTTCGCACTTTTTGCTAGAAGAAAGATCACGGATGCGTGTTTATTTGTTTTTTTGTTTTTTTTTGTTTGTTTTTTTTTCCCCAGGGGTGATCGTATCGACCCAGTGGTCCCTAGAATATCGTGGGATGGCTCATTGGAACGGAAATTAAAAGTTCTAGTGCCCTTTTTAAGTGATCAAAAAAAATGGAGGGCAACTAGGCCTCCTCCCGCGTTTATTTTTTTCCAAAAGTCACCTGATCAAAATTTTGAGATAGCCATTTTGTTCAGCATGGTCGAAAATATGATAAATATGTCTTTTAGGATGACTTAATCCCCCGAAGTCCCCAGGGGGAGGGCTAAAAGTTATGAACTTTACCCAATGTTAACATATAGTATTGGTTATTGGGAAGTATACAGAAGTTTTCAGGAGGGTTTTTTTCTGGTAGTGGGAAAGAAGGGTGGGTCGGGGGTTATGTTGGAGGATCTGTCCATGAAGGAAGTTTTCATGGGGGAAGGGAAATTGCCATGAAGGTGGCGCCGGACTTGCCAGCATTATTTATTGGTTATTGGGACGTATACAGACATTTTCAGGAAGGATTTTTTTCTGGAGGGGGGGCTAGAGGAGGGGTTACTCTGGAGAATCTTTCTGTGGAGGATGTTTCTTTGGGGTAAGGGACATTTTTATGAAGGGGGCGCCGGATTTCCAAGCATTATTTAAAAAACGATCAGAAATTAAATAAAAAAACAAACAAGTTTTTTCAACTGAAAGTAAGAAGGAACATTAGAACTTAAAACAAACAGAAATTATAACGTATTTGAGGGGGCTCTCCCCCAAGTCAATACATCGCTCCTCTTTACGCTACAGTTTTTTTTAGTGCTTTCAAAAGAGCTATCTATTCTAATTAAACGGCCTTTGTGATTAAGGGGTTTGCGAATCAAAATTTTTTTTAACTTTTAACGTAAAGAGCGTGGTATTGACTAAGGGGAGAACCCCTTCATATACGTAATAACATATTCAATGACGGTTAGCAAAAATAAAAGCTGCATTAACTAAAAAACGATCAGAAATTAAATAAAAAAAACAAGTTTTTTAAACTGAAAGTAAGGAGCGACATTAAAACTTAAAACGAACAGAAATTATTCCGTATATGAAAGGGGCTGTCATCTCCTCAACGCCTCGCTCTTTACGCTAAAGTTTGACTCTGTCTCACAACTTTATTTTTTAAAACAATAAAAAACTTTAGCGTAAAGAGCGAGGCGTTGAAGGGACAGCCCCTTTCATATACGGAATAATTTCTGTTCGTTTTAAGTTTTAATGTCGCTCCTTACTTTCAGTTTAAAAAACTTGTTTTTTTTATTTAATTAAGAATAAGCTTAAAGCAGTTTATGCTAAAATTGTCCCAAATCGTGGCCGACATTCTCGTAAGGCATTGGCTAAACTCTATTTAACGTATTGCGACCATTCCATTCTTTTTCTATCAGGTTTGTGCCCATTTTTAAATACTAGTGATATGCAGGATATTAGAGTTTCGTATTTCCGCTATTGTAAATATCTTTTGTATTTGCCTCGTTGGTATAGAAACCGTAAGATTATTCGAATGTTTAATGCAACTGATATATTAACGTCATATAATAAGTTAGACTTTAAGTTAAAAGATGAGGCCTGCAGGCGGTTGGGTCCTTTTCATCCTCTTGTGCGATTGTTCTGATTTGCATTTGTAGTTCTTTATATTGATATTGTTTTGCATGTATTTTGTTTTGTATGTCTTTTCCTTTTATTTTGTTTTGTTACTCCACTTTCTTATAATGTTAGTGGGTCAAAAATAAATTATTATTATAGTTCAAGTAATTGAGAGGCTGCATATGAAATGGCTTAAATGGCTGCATATGAAATAAATTCTGCTAAATTTGGGGTTAACTGTTTCACTTTATTTTCATAATCCTAGGCAGCATAATAGCACTGCCTAAATAAACAGCGATGTGGGCACAATGTATTGTTTTTTTTTGTTTTATTAGACCAGGGCACTTTGCAGTGAAGGAGTTGTCATAGAAACTTCGAAAAGGGCTTATTCAATGGGAAAACGTAAGGACTAGTGCCCTTTTTAATAGTCGAAAGTGACTGGAGGGCAACTAACCCCCTCCCGCACTCACCATTTCCCCAAACACATCCAATGAAAACTTAGAGTTGGTCATTTTGATCAACGCAGTTAAGGACCCCGGAATTATGTCTTTGAGGATGACAGCCCCCCACAGCCCTCAGGGCAAGGGTTGTAAGTTTTGCCCTGGGGGCATATAAGGTTTTTATAGAAAACATGGTCATATAAACATCAGAGGGGGATCATTGGACTGGTAATCAGATGTTCTAGTGCTCTTTTTAAGATTCAAAGTGATTGACGGGCGGATACCCCACCCACAACTGGTATTTTCTCGAAATACATCTGATAGAAATTTTGTATATCGATGTGAGAACGAGAAATGTGAGATGAGGTATTATTTAAACTCTTTAGTAACTTGTTGTGTCTTGGATACCTGGTTCCTCGTCCTTACAAGTAGTTACCTAGTATGCACTTTCAGGGATACATGAAACGATACAAGAAACGGTACAAGATAATAGTGTATACAATATGAACAGTACATGAATTGCACAAGTGAAAATTTTGAAAAGCTGCCAGATTTGCTCTCTTTACGTTCCTTCCGGTGCTATTTGGGGAGATTACGTTCCATGGCACCTTTCCAAGGCAGATACCCCGATGGTTTTTTTTTTAAATTGAAAACTAGAGATTGTCAAATTGCGTATTTAGGAATGCTTTTGTAGGGAAAGCTGTCAATCACCCATGTGTTATCCACAGTTCCATTTTTGAATTCTGTGCTATCAAGAGCGGTTTCTGATTTGTTTTGGAGAATTGCCTTTAGCCAACAATAGTTTAAAAATAAAAAAAATTAACAAGAAATGGCTGAAAAGTGTTTTGGGGGAGATGGGAGGATTGTGTACTGTATAATACACAAGTGATGTTTGGACAGTGTTGTCAATTTAAAATAGTTAAGAAATAAAAAAATTTAACAAGAAATGGCTGAAAAGTGTTTTGGGGGGAGATGGGTTGATTTTGCACTGTATAATACACAAGTGATGTTAGGAGAGTGTTGTCAATTTAAAATATACTTCGATGTGTTGTCAATTTAAAATAGTTAAGAAATAAAAAAATTTAACAAGAAATGGCTGAAAAGTGTTTTGGGGGGAGATGGGTTGATTTTGTACTGTATAATACACAAGTGATGTTTGGACAGTGTTGTCAATTTATAATATACTTCGATGGGTTGTCAATTTAAAATAGTTAAGGATTAAAATTTTTTTTAACAAGAAATGGCTGAAAAGTGTTTCGGGGGGAGATGGGATGATTGTGTACTGTATAATACACAAGTGATGTTTGGACAGTGTTGTCAATTTAAAATAGTTTAACGTTATACTATACGAAGAAGTTGATAGTAAGAGGGGTGTAGATGACAAGAAAAGAATTGTAATAACGAATAACTTTACTTCTTCGAAGTGTTCCATATAATACATAAGTGGTGGGGTGATAGCAGAAGCATCTCTTACCGTATGAATTAGTTTAAAATTAATTTTTAACAACAAATGTTTTAAAATCGTAATCAAAAATTTAGAATAGTATTGAGTGAGGGATGTTCCATGAAAAAGGGGACGGATATTTTTACAATAAATCAACTGCTAAGGTATTTTAAAGGGGGTCGGTAACTTCATATACGGGATCATTTCCATTCGTCTTAGTTTTTAACGATGCTCCTTATTTATAGTTGAAAATGCTTATTTTTTAATTTAATTGGGATGAAAAGTCAAAGTCTAACATAAAGAACAAGGTATTTCGGAGGGGGCAGCTCACTTCATATACGGGATAATTTTCATTCGTTGTAGTTTTTAACGATGCCCCTTATTTCTAGTTGAAAATGCTTATTTTTTAATTTAATTGGGATGAAAAGTCAAAGTCTAACATAAAGAACAAGGTATTTCGGAGGGGAGCAGCTCACTTCATATACGGGATAATTTACATTCGTCTTAGTTTTTAACGATGCTCCTTATTTCTAGTTGAAAATTCTTATTTTTTAGTTTAATTGGGATGAAAAGTCAAAGTCTTACATAAAGAAAAAGGTATTTCGGAGGGGAGCAGCTCACTTCATATACGGGATAATTTGCATCCGCCTTAGTTTTTAACGATGCTCCTTATTTCTAGTTGAAAATACTTATTTTTTAATTTAATTGGGATGAAAAGTCAAAGTCTAACATACAGAGCAAGATTTTTCGGAGGGGGCAGCTCACTTCATATACGGGATAATTTCCATTCGTCTTAGTTTTTAACGATGCTGCTTATTTCTAGTTGAAAATGTTTATTTTTTAATTTAATAGGGGTGAAAAGTCAAAGTCTAACATAAAGAACAAGGTATTTCGGAGGGGGCAGCTCACTTCAGATACGCGATAATTTCCATTCGTCTTAGTTTTTGACGATGCTCCTTATTACCAGTTGAAAATGCTTATTTTTTAATTTAATTGGGATGAAAAGTCAAAGTCTAACATAAAGAACAAGGTATTTCAGAGGGGAGCAGCTCACTTCATATACGGGATAATTTCCATTCGTATTAGTTTTTAACGATGCTCCTTATTTCTAGTTGAAAATGCTTATTTTTTAATTTAATTGGGATGAAAAGTCAAAGTCTAACATAAAGAACAAGGTATTTCGGATGGGGCAGCTCACTTCATATACGGGATAATTTCCATTCGTCTTAGTTTTTAACGATGCTCCTTATTTCTAGTTGAAAATGCTTATATTTTAATTTAATTGGGGTGAAAAGTCAAAGTCCAATATGAAGAACAAGGTATTTCGGAGAAGAGCAGCTCACTTCATATACGGGATAATTTTCATTCGTCTTAGTTTTTAACAATGCTTCTTATTTCTAGTTGAAAATGCTTATTTTTTAATTTAATTGGGATGAAAAGTCAAAGTCTAACATAAAGAACAAGGTATTTCGGAGGGGGTAGCTCACTTCATGTACGGGATAATTTCTATTCGTCTTAGTTTTTAAATTTTTTTTTTTTTGGACTTCGAAATTATTCAACTTTTTTTTTACATCTCTAAATCATATCAGAAAAATATAATGGCACTTTTGATTTAAATTTTAAAATATATCATTATTCATAACCATACTCGTATTGATGAGGACTGATGTTTCTAATTAAATATTTTTTTCATGAAAACAAACTATTTTCTTAACAATTTTTTTTTTTGACTTCGAAATTATTCAACTTTTTTTTTACATCTATAAATCATATCAGAAAAATAGAATGGCACTTTTGACATAAATTTTAAATATATTCTTGTGCATACCCATACTCCTATTGATGAGGACTGATGGTTCTAATTCAATATTTTTTTCATGAAAGCAAACTTTTTTTTTTTTACATAAATTTTTTTTGGACTTCGAAATTATTCAACTTTTTTTTACATCTCTAAATCATACCAGAAAAATAGAATGGCACTTTTGATTTAAATTTTAAAATATATTCTTGTGCATATCCATACTCCTATTGATGAGGACTGATGGTTCTATTTCAATATTTTTTTCATGAAAGCAAACTATTTTTTTTTAACTAAATTTTTTTGGACTTCAAAATTATTCATTTTTTTTACATCTCTAAATCTTATTAGAAAAACAGAATGGTAATTTTGACTTAAATTTTAAAATATATTCTTGTGCATACCCATACTCCTATTGATGAGAACTGATGGTTCTAATTCAATATTTTTTTTCATGAAAGCAAACTATTTTTTTTACTTCGAAATTATTCAACTTTCTCTTTTTACATCTCTAAATCATATCAGAAAAATATAATGACCATTTGATTTAAACTTTAAAATATATTCTTGTGCATACCCATACTCCTATTGATGAAGACTGATGGTTCTAATTCAATATTTTTTTCATGAAAACAAACTATTTAAAAAAAAATTTTTTTTTGGACTTATAAATTATTCAACTTTTTTTTAAATCTCTAAATCATATCAGAAAAATAGAATCGCATTTTTTTTAATTTTAAAATATATTCTTGTTCATACCCATACTCCTATTGATGAGGACTGATGGTTCTAATTCAATATTTTTTTCATGAAAGCAAACTATTTTTTTTAACTAAATTTTTTTTGGACTTCGAAATTATTCAACTTTTTTTTTACATCTCTAAATCATGTCAGAAAAATAGAATGACACTTTTGATTTAAATTTTAGAATATATTCTTGTGCATACCCATACTCCTATTGATGAGGACTGATGGTTCTAATTCAATATTTTTTTTCATGAAAACAAACTATTTAAAAAAAAAATTTTTTTTTGGACTTCGAAATTATTCAACTTTTTTTACATCTCTAAATCATATCAGAAAAATAGAATGGCACTTTTGATTTAAATTTTAAAATATATTCTTGTGCATACCCATACTCCTATTGATGAGGACTGTTGGTTCTAATTCAATATTTTTCATGAAAGCAAACTATTTTTTTTTAACTAAATTTTTTTTGGACTTCGAAATTATTCAACTTTCTTTTTTTACATCTCTAAATCATATCATAAAAATATAATGACACTTTTGATTTAAATTTTAAAATATATTCTTGTGCATACCCATACTCCTATTGATGAGGACTGATGGTTCTAATTCAATATTTTTTTCATGAAAACAAACAATTTAAAAAAAAAATTTTTTGGACTTCAAAATTATTCAACTTTTTTTACATCTCTAAATCATATCAGAAAAATAGAATGGCACTTTTGATTTAAATTTTAAAATATATTCTTGAGCATACCCATACTCCTATTGATGAGGACTGTTGGTTCTAATTCAATATTTTATTTTTTTTGAACAAAATTTTTTTTTGGACTTCGAAATTATTCAACTTTTTCTTTACATCTCTAAATCATATCAGAAAAATATAATGAAACTTTTGATTTAAATTTTAAAATATATTCTTGTGCATACCCATACTCCTATTGATGAATTGATGGTTCTAATTCAATATTTTTTTCATGAAAACAAACTATTTTTTAACAATTTTTTTTTTTGGACTTCGAAATTATTCAACTTTTTCTTTTACATCTCTAAATCATATCAGAAAAATAGAATGACACTATTGATTTAAATTTTTAAATATATTCTTGTGCATACCCATACTCCTAATGATGAGGACTGATGATTCTAATTCAATATTTTTTTCATAAAAAACAAACTTTTTTTTAGACTTCGAAATTATTCAACTTTATTTATTTTTTTTATTTTTTTTTGTACGTATCTTAAAATGACAAAATATACTTACGGCTCTAACAATTGTACTCTATGCTTGTTCAGAGACACGATGCGGCTTTCCCACTGTTACTCTATGGCCGGTTATCGACACTACCTAGTTTGTTGCATGTATTAAATCAGTATTTTTTACACAGTGGAACGATAAACACATAGCTAATATCTCTAAAAAGTGAAGATGAAGCATTTTAAGAAAGTGTGTTCACATGATAGTGTTATTGTAGCATTGAATGCTGACAAGGAGCATTATTTGAACTATGAAACAAGTACAAGTGGTAGTACTATTGGAAACGTATGCGTGCATTGTGATGACAGTAAGGAATTGAATTTCTTTGGAGTACCAAAAAAATTCAACTCTTATGATGGTGGATATGCGAGATTGAGATCTCCGGAGATGATCGCACTCAAAGACAATGCCAAAATAAAAATAATCGTTGATAAAGAGGGGCATCTTCTTGCTAGTGCTTGTGGTAACATGTTACCCAGTGTTAAACCATATCGTCAGCTTTCGAGTATTAGCATTCAACGGAAGGTCAAAAAAGAAAGGCCTACTCTTCTACTAATATCATAAACCATATCTTGTCTACGTGCCGAAACTGTTACCTGTTTAAAAATAGTGTGATAATAGACAGTGAAATTGCTAGAAAAATAAAAAGGGCATTGGCAGAAAATATTACTAAGGAATATAAAGATGAATCGATGAAAAAAAAAGTACCAGCAAACGTTACTGCCATTGATCAAACAGTCAATGAACCAAATAATACCAAAGACGAAAAGCATATTGAAACTGTTGATGACACACTATAAAAATTGTGTATGAGTCAAAATGGAATAATGATTATTCTACTGATTACGAACTAAGAGAAGAGAATAGCTACAATATCAAGAGAGAACAGGGTGAACTATTTTATGGAACAGATTCAAAATATCCAAAGTTGTTCATTGATATTAATAATGTATAATAATATATATTTTTGTATTAATATTCTACATGGCATTATTTCATTAAAAATATATTATGCATTACATTGTTATGTTTTCATTATTTTTAGAGTAAGATAGCATATCAAACGTTTAGAATGTCTATTAAAACATCGGAGATGTAAGAAAAGGAATTTGCATACATGTATTGTCAGATACATGGGATAACATTGACAAAATCTTGGTATCAGAATGAATAAATTATTTATCAACATCCGTTGTTGGATATATGATTATGAAAAAATTGTAAGTAAGTAAGTAACAAACTCTTTCTTCAATTCACCTCTTGGATACACAATACAGAAATTTAATTAAGGAAATTATGAAAAAAAATTGTAAGTAAGAAACAAATTCTTTCTTGAAGTCACTTCTTGGATACATAATGCAGAAATTTAATTTAAGAAATTATCAAAAAATTGTAAGTAAGTCGCAAATTCTTTCTTGAATTCACCTCCTGGATAAATAAAAAAGATATTTCATTCTAGAAATTATGACAAAATTATAAGTAAGTAACAAACTCTTTATTGTTTTCACGTATTAGATACACGATGCAGAAATTTCATTCAAGAAATTATGAAAAAATTCTCAGTTAGTAACAATCTCTTTCTTGAAGTCCCCTTTTGGATACACAATACGAAAATTTCATTCAAGAAAATATGGAAATATTTGTAAGTAAGTAACACACTCTTTCTTGAAGTCACCTCTTGGATACACAATACAGATACTTCATTCAAGAAATTATGAAAAAATCGCAAGTAAGTAAGAAACTCTTTCTTGAATTCGCCATTTGGACGCACAATACAGAAATCTAATTCAGTAAATTATGAAAAAAAAAATGTAAGTAAGTAAGTAACAAACTCTATGCTTTTTCAGCATCAATTGTCGGATATGTTGAATAAAATAAGCAAAGTCGACATAGCTTTATTTCATTTTTTAAGCTTAATTACCAAGTCACATGATAGTTACGCTATTGTAGAAAATAATTTCAAAGTACCAAGAAATTTATATCAGGAAATTATGAAAAAAAAATTAGACGGGGTCACGTGCGTGCACGTAACCCCGTCTAATTTTTTTTTTGTTACTAAAAGAAAGAGAAAGAGATTGTTTTTTACTGAGAATTTTTTCATAATTTCTTGAATGAAATTTCTGCATCGTGTATCTAAGACGTGAAAACAATAAAGAGTTTGTTACTTACTTAGAATTTTGTCATAATTTCTTGAATGAAATTTCTTTTTTATTTATCCAGGAGGCGAATTCAAGAAAGAATTTGCTACTTACTTACAATTTTTTTATAATTTCTTATGTGTTTTTTATGTGTTTTTTATGTGTTTTTATGTGTTTTATGTGTTTTTTATGTGTTTATCGTTCCACTGTGTAAAAAATGCTGATTTAATACATGCAATAAACTAGGTAGTGTCGATAACCGGTCATAGAGTAACAGTGGGAAAGCCGCATCGTGTCTCTGAAAAGGCATAGAGTACAATTGTTAGAGCCGTAAGTATATTTTGTCATTTTAAGATACGTACAAAAACAAAAAAAATAAAAAAAATAAATAAAGTTGAATAATTTCGAAGTCCAAAAAAAGTTTGTTTTTTATGAAAAAAATATTGAATTAGAATCATCAGTCCTCATCATTAGGAGTATGGGTATGCACAAGAATATATTTAAAAATTTAAATCAAGAGTGTCATTCTATTTTTCTGATATGATTTAGAGATGTAAAAAAAAAGTTGAATAATTTCGAAGTCAAAAAAAAAATTGTTAAAAAAATAGTTTGTTTTCAAGAAAAAAATATTGAATTAGAACCACCAGTCCAAATCAATAGGAGTATGGGTATGCACAAGAATATATTTTAAAATTTAAATCAAAAGTATCATTATATTTTTCTGATATGATTTAGAGATGTAAAAAAAAGTTGAATAATTTCGAAGTCCAAAAAAAATTTAGTTAAAAAAAATAGTTCGTTCTCCTTAAAAAAACATTGAATTAGAACCATCAGTTCTCATCAACAGGATTATGGGTATGCACAAGAACATATTTAAAAATTTAAATCAAAAGTGACATTACATTTTTCTGATATGTTATAGAGATGTAAAAAAAAGTTTAATAATTTCGAAGTCCAAAAATTAAAAAAAAAAAAATAGTTTGTTTTCATGAAAAAAATATTGAATTAGAACCATCAGTCCTCATCAATAAGAAGATGGGTATGTACAAGAATATATTTTAAAAATTAAATCAACAGTGTCATTCTATTTTTCTGATATGATTTAGAGATGTAAAAAAAAAGTTGAATAATTTCGAAGTTCAAAAAAAATTTAGTTAAAAAAAATAGTTTGCTTTCATGAAAAAAATATTGAATTACAACCTACAGTCCTCATCAATAGGAGTATGGGTATGCACAAGAATATATTTTAAAACTTAAATAAAAAATGCGATTCTATTTTTCTGATATGATTTAGAGATGTAAAAAAAATGAATAATTTTGAAAGTCCAAAAATTTTTTTTTTTAAATAGTTCGTTTTCATGAAAAAAATATTGAATTAGAACCATCAGTCCTCATCAATAGGAGTATGGGTATGCACAAGAATATATTTTAAAATTTAAATCAAAAGTGTCATTCTACTGTCATTCTACAAAAGAGTCATTAAATCAAAACTGTGATGGCAGCTGGCTGTCATAGAGTAGTTACAGTGTGATAGTTTGGGGGCGTATTGCTTACAAAAAAACCTCAGTGGATGACTTGAAAATAAAATTTTTAACGAGAAATGGCTGAAAAGTGTTTTGTGGGGAGGTAGTTTGATGGCAGAAGGATGTTTTAGCGTAGTTATAGTGGGATAGTGGGGGGCCAATTGCTTGCGAAAATACCCGAATGAATGAGTTGAAATAAAATTATTAACTAGAAATGGCTGAAAAGTGTTTTGGGGGAGATGGGGCAATGACAGAGGGGTGTCTTAGCGTAGTTATAGTGTGATATTGGGGGGCAAATTGCTAGCCTAAAATCCGAGCTGATAAGGGTTTATGACCGTAAACTCTATTTTTTTGTAAGAAAATTATGGAAAATACAATTCTCTGGTTCAAATGTGAAACTTAGTTCTATTTTTGGATCGAAAAATACAACTATCTCTGTAAAATCTGAGCTAATAAAGGTTTTTGACCGTAAACTCTAGTTTTTTGTAAGAAAATTATGGAAAATACAATTCTCTGGTTCAAATATGAAACTTAAGTCCATTTTGGATCGAAAAATAAAACTATTTCCGTCAAATCTAAGCTAATAAGGGTTTTTGACCATAAACTCTAGTTTTTTGTAAGAAAATTATGGAAAATACAATTCGTTGGTTCAAATGAGAAAATAAAGTTCATTTTTGGCTAGAAAAATAAACTATTTCTATAAAATCTGAGCTAATAAGGGTTTTTGACGGTAAACTCTAGTTTTTTCTAAGAAAATTATGGAAAATACAATTCTCTGGTTTAAACGTGAAACTTATGTCCATTTTGGATCGGAGAAAAGAACTACTTCCGTAAAATCTGAGATAGTAAGGGTTTTTGACCGTAAACTCAAGTCTTTTGTAAGAAATTTATGAAAAATACAATTCGTTGGCTCATAGGTGAAACTTAAGTCCAGTTTTGGATCGAAAAATAAACTATTTCTGTAAAATCTGAGCTAATAAGGGTTTTTGACCGTAAACTCTAGTTTTTTGTTAGAAAATTATGGAAAATACAATTCTTGGGTTCAAATGTGAAACTTAAGTTCATTTTTGGATAAAAAAAAACTATTTCCGTAAAATCTGAGCTAATAAGGGTTTTTGACCGTAAAATCTAGTCTTTTGTAAGAAAACTATGAAAAATGCAATCCTCTGGTTCAAATGTGAAACTTAAGTCCATTTTTGGATTGAAAAATAAAACTATTCCCGTAAAATCTGAGCTAATAAGGGTTTTTGACCGTAAACTCTAGTTTTTTGTAAGAAAATTATGGAAAATACAATTCGTATGCTCATAGGTGAAACCTAAGTCCAGTTTTGGATCGAAAAATAAACTATTTGTGTAAAATCTGAGCTAATATGGGTTTTTGACCGTAAACTCTAGTTTTTTGTAGGAAAATTATGGAAAATACAATTCTCTGGTTCAAATGTGAAACTTAAGTTCATTTTTGGATCGAAAAATAAAACTATTTCCGTAAAATATGAGCTAATAAGGGTTTTTGATCGTAGAATCTAGTTTTTTGTAAGAAAATTTTGGAAAATACAATTCCCTGGTTCAATTGTGAAATTTAAGTCTATTTTTAGATCGAAAAATATAACTATTTCCGTAAAATCTGAGCTAATAAGGGTTTTTGACCGTAAACTCTAATCTTTTGTAAGAAAATTATGGAAAATACAATCCTCTGGTTCAAATGTGAAACTTAAGTCCATTTTTGGATCGAAAAATAAAACTATTCCCGTAAAATCCGAGCTAATAAGGGATTTTGACCGTAAACTCTAGTTTTTTTGTAAGAAAATTATGGAAAATACAATTCGTTGGCTCATAGGTGAAACTTAATTCCAGTTTTGGCTCGAAAAATAAAATATTTCTGTAAAATCTGAGCTAATAAGGGTTTTTGACCGTAAACTCTAGTTTTTTGTAAGAAAATTATGGAAAATACAATTCTCTGTTTCAAATGTGAAACTTAAGTTCATTTTTGGATCAAGAAATAAAACTATTTCCGTAAAATATGAGCTAATAAGGTTTTTGACCGTAAACTCTAGTCTTTTGTAAGAAAATTAAGGAAAATACAATCCTTTGGTTCAAATGTGAAACTTAAGTCCATTTTTGGATCGAAAAATAAAACTATTTCCATAAAATCTGAGCTAATAAGGGTTTTTGACCGTAAACTCTAGTTTTTTGTAAGAAAATTATGGAAAATACAATTCCCTGGTTCAAATATGTAACTTAAAACCATTTTTGGATCGAAAAATAAAACTATTTCTGTAAAATCTGAGCTAATAAGGGTTTTTGACCGTAAACTCTAGTCTTCTGTAAGAAAATCATGGAAAATACAATTCGTTGGCTCGTAAGTGAAACTTCAGTCCAGTTTTCGATCGAAAAATAAACTATTTCTGTAAAATCTGAGCTAATAAGGGTTTTTGAAGTTTCAAATGTGAAACTTAAGTTAATTTTTGGATCGAAAAATAAAACTATTTCCGTAAAATATGAGCTAATAAGGGTTTTTGACCGTAAACTCTAGTTTTTTGTAAGAAAATTATAGAAAATACAATTCTCTTTTTCAAATGTGAAACTTAAGTCCAGTTTTGGATCGAAAAATAAAAACTATTTCTGTAAAATCTGAGATAATAAGGGTTTTTGACCGTAAACTCTAGTCTTTTGTAAGAAAATTATGGAAAATACAATCCTCTGGTTCAAATGTGAAACTTAAGTCCATTTTTGGATCGAAAAACAAAACTATTTAAGTAAAATCTGAGCTAATAAGGGTTTTTGACCGTAAACTCTAGTCTTTTGTAAGAAAATTATGGAAAATAAAATTCGTTGGCTCATAGGTGAAACTTAAGTCCAGTTTTGGATCGAAATATAAACTATTTCTGTGAAATGTGAGCTAATAAGGGTTTTTGACCGTAAACTCTGTTTTTTGTAAGAAAATTATGGAAAATACAATTCTCTTTTTCAAATGTGAAACTTAAGTCCATTTTTGGATCGAAAAATAAAACTATTTCCGTAAAATCTGAGCTAATAATGGTTTTTGAGCGTAAACTCTAGTCTTTTGTAAGAAAATTCTGGAAAATACAATCCTCTGGTTCAAATGTGAAACTTAAGTCCATTTTTGGATCAAAAAATAAAACTATTTCCGTAAAATCTGAGCTAATAAGGGTTTTTGACCGTAAACTCTATTTTTTTTTGTAAGAAAATTGTGGAAAATACAATTTTCTGGTTCAAATGTGAAAATTAAGTCCAGTTTTGGATAATCATAATGATGAGGACTGATGGTTCTAATTCAATATTTTTTTCATTAAAACAAACTATTTTTTTTAAATTCGAAATTATTCCACTTTATTTTTTTGTACGTATCTTAAAATGACAAAATATGCTTACGGCTCTAACATTTGGTCTCATAGGTGAAACTTAAGTCCAGTTATGGATCGAAAAATAAACTATTTCTGTAAAATCTGAGCTAATAATGGTTTTTGACCGTAAGCTCTAGTTTTTTGTATAAAAATTATGGAAAATACAATTCTCTGGTTCAAATGTGAAACTTAAGTCTATTTTTTGATCGAAAAATAAAACTATTTGCGTCAAATCTGATCTAATAAGGGTCTGTGACCGTAAAGTCTAGTTTTTTATAAGAAAATTATGGAAAATACAATTCGCTGGTTCAAATGTGAAACTTAAGTCCATTTTTGGATCGAAAAATAAAACTATTTCCGTAAAATCTGAGCTAATAAGGGTTTTTGACCGTCAACTCTAGTCTTTTGTAAGAAAATTATGAAAAATACAATTTGTTGGCTCATAGATCTAACTTAAGTCCAGTTTTGGATCAAAAATAAACTATTTCTGTAAAATCTGAGCTAATAAGGGTTTTGACCGTAAACTCTAGTTTTTTTGTAAAAGAATTATGGAAAATACAATTCTCTGGTTCAAATGTGAAACTAAGGTCCATTTTGGATCGAAAAATAAATTTTTTTTCGTAAAATCTGAGCTAATAAGGGTTTTTGACCGTAAACTCTTGTTTTTTTTTGTAAGAAAATTCTGGAAAATACTATTCTCTAGTTCAAATGTGAAACTTAAGTCCAGTTTTGGATATTCATAATGATGAGGATTGATGGTTCTTATTCAATATTTTTTTTCATAAAAACAAACTATTTTTTTTTAAACTTTGAAATTATTCAACTTTATTTATTTTTTATATATTTTTTTTGTACGTATCTTAAAATGACAAAATATGCTTACGGCAAAAACAACTGTACTCTATGATTGCTCAGAGACACGATGTGGCTTTCCCATTGGTATTCTATGTCCGGTTATCGACACTACCTAGTCTATTGCATGTATTAAATCAGTATTTTTTACGCATTGGAACGATAAACACATAAGTCATATCTTTAAAAAAAAGTGAAGATGGAGCATTTTAATAAAGTGTGTTCACATGACAAGGTTATTGTAGCATTGAATGTGTACAAGGAGAAGTATTTAAACTATGAAACAAGTACAAGTGGTAGCACTATTGGATATGTGTGCATGGATTGTCATGAAAGTAAGGAATTAAATTTCTTTGGAGTACCGAAAAAATTCAACTCTTATGTTGGTGGTTATGCGAGACTGAGATATCCAGAGATGATTGCACTCAAAGAGAATGCCAACTTAAAAATAATCGTTGATGATAGAGGACAACTCCTTGCTACTGTTGCAGGTAACACATTACCTACTGATACATCCAATCGTCAGCTTTCGGGTATTAGCATTCAACGGAAGGTCAAAAAAAGGCCTACTATTCTACTAATATCGTAAACCATATCTTGTGTACGTGTCCAAACTGTTACCTGTGTAAAAATAATGTGATAATAGACAGTGAAAGTGCCAGAAAAATAAAATGGGCATTGGCAGAAAATATCACTTTGGAATATAGAGATGAATCGATGGAAAAAAAAGCGCCAGCAAACGTTACTGCCATTGATCAAACAGTCAATGAACCAAATAATACCAAAGACGAAAAGTATATTGAGCCTGTCAATGACACACCAGTAAAAATTGTGTATGACTCAAAATGGAATAATGTTTATTCTAGTGACTACGAACTAAGAGAAGACAATAGCTACAATATCAAGAGAGAACATGGTGAACTATTTTATGGAACAGATTCAAAATGTCCAAAGTTGATCATTGATATTAATAATGTATCATAAAATATTTTTGTATTAATATTCTACATAGCATTATTTCATTAAAAATTTATTATGCATTACATTGTTATGTGTTCATTATTTTTAGAGTAAGCTAGCATATCAAACGTTTAGAATGTCTATTAAAACATTGGAGATGTAAGAAAAGGAATTTGCATACATCTATTGTCAGACACATGGGATAACATTGACAAAATCTAGGCATCAGAATGAATAAATTCTCTATCAACATCCGTTGTTGGATATGTCATTATCAAAAAATTGTAAATAAGTAAGTAAGTAAGTAACAAAGTCTTTCTTGAATTCACCTCTTGGATACACAATACAGAAATTTAATTCAGGAAATTATGAAAAAAAAATTGAGCAAATTCTTTATTAACATTCATTATCAATTGAAGTCGCTTCCTAGACAGACAATACAGCAATTTCACGAAATCTAAGTATAAGAGTGATTAAATTCTATATCAACATCCATTTCTCGGATACATAGGAAAAAGTTGACAAAATCTAAGTGTTAGAGAGAATAAATTTTATTTATCAACATGTTTTGTCAGATACATCGGATAAAATTGACAGAATCTAAGTGTTAGAGTGAATAATTTTTTTTTCAACATCCTTTTTCAGATACATCAAATTAAATTGACAAAATCTAAATTTCAGAATGAATAACTGCTTTAACAACACCCTTTATCGGATATATCGGATAAAATTGAAAAATCTAAGTATCAGAGTGACTAAATTCTATATCAGCATCCTTTTCTCGGATACATAGGATAAAATATCGGATAAAATTGACAAAATCTAAGTATCAGATTGATTAAATTCTATATCAACATCCCTTTCTCAGGTAAATGGGAATAAAATTGACAAAATCTAAGTATCAGATTGATTAAATTCTATATCAGCATCACTTTCACGGGTACATGGGATAAGATTGACAAAATCTAAGTATCAGAGTGAATAATTTATTTTTTATTTACATCTTTTATCAGTTACAACAATTATAATTAACAAAATCTAAATATCAAAGTGAATAAATGCTTTTTCAGTATCCTTTGTCGGATATGTTGAATAAAATTTGCAAAGTCGACATAGCTTTATTTCATTTTTTAAGGTTAATTTAGACGAGGTTACGTGCGCGCACGTAATTTGTGAAATTGCTGTATTGTCTGTCTAGGAAGCGACTTCAATCGGTAATGAATGTTAATAAAGAATTTGTTCAATTCTTTTCATAGTTTCCTGAATTAAATTTCTGTATTGTGTATCCAAGAGGTGAATTCAAGAAAGAGTTTGTTACTTACTTACTTACTTACTTACTTACTTACAATTTTTTCATAATGACATAATGACACACCCAACAACGGATGTTAATAAAGAATTTATTCATTCTTATACCTAGATATTGTCAATGTTATCCCATATGACTGACAATAGATGTATGCGAATTCCTTTTCTTACATCTCCAATGTTTTAATAGACATTCTAAACGTTTGATATGCTAGTTTACTCTAAAAATAATGAACACATAACAATGTAATGCATAACATATTTTTAATGAAATAATGCCATGTAGAACATTGATAAAAAAATATATTATGATACATTACTAATATCAATGATTAATTTTGGACATTTTGAATCTGTTCCATAAAATAGTTCACCATGTTCTCTCTTGATATTGTAGCTATTGTCTTCTGTTATTTCTTAATCACTAGAATAATCATTATTCCATTTTGAGTCATACACAATTTTTACTGGTGTGTCATCAACAGGCTCAATATGCTTTTCGTCTTTGGTATTATTTGGTTCATTGACTGTTTGATCAATGGCAGTAACGTTTGCTGGCTCTTTGTTTTTCATCGATTCATCTTTATATTCCATAGTGATATTTTCTGTCAATGCCGTTTTTATTTTTCTGGCAATTTCACTGTCTATTATCACATTATTTTCACACAGGTAACAGTTTCGGCACGTAGACAAGATATGGTTTACGATATTAGTAGAAGAGTAGGCCTTTCTTTTTTTGACCTTCCGTTGTATGGTAATACCGAAAAGCTGACGATTGGATGTATCAGTAGGTAATGTGTTACCTGCAACAGTAGCAAGGAGCTGTCCTCCATCATCAACGATTATTTTTAAGTTGGCATTCTCATTGAGAGCAATCATCTCTGGATATCTCAATCTCGCATAACCACCAACATAAGAGTTGAATTTTTTGCTATTCCAAAGAAATTTAATTCCTTACTGTCATGAAAATGCATGCATACATTTCCAATAGTGCTACCACTTATACTTGTTTCATAGTTTAAATACTTCTCCTTGTCGGCATTCAAGGCCACAATAACATTGTCATGTGAACACACTTTATTAAAATGCTCCATCTTCACTTTTTTTTTAAAGATATGACTTATGTGTTTATCGTTCCAATGCGTAAAAAATACTGATTTAATACATGAAATAGATTAGGTGGTGTCGATAACCGGACATTGAATACCATTGAGAAAGCCAGATTCTGTCTCTGCGTAATCGTAGATTAAAATTTTTAGAGCCTTAAGTATATTTTTTCATTTTGATATACGTACAAAAAAAAAAAAAAAAAATAAAGTTGAATAATTTTAAAGTTTAAAAAAAATAGTTTGTTTTTATGAAAAAAATATAGAATTAGAACCATCAGTCCTCATCATTATGAGTATCCAAAACTGGACTTAAGTTTCACATTTGAACTAGAAAATTGTATTTTCCATAATTTTCTTACAAAAAAAATAGAGTTTACGGTCAAAAACCCTTATTAGCTTAGATTTTACGTAAATAGTTTATTGTTCGATCCAAAATGGACCTAAGTTTCACATTCGAACCAGAGAATTGTATTTTCCATAATTTTCTTACAAAAAACTAGAGTTTACGGTAAAAAACCCTTATTAGCTCAGATTTTACGCAAATAGTTTTATTTTTCGATCCAAAAATAGACTTAAGTTTCACATTTCAACCAGAGAATTGTATTTTCCATAATTTTCTTACAGAAAACTAGATATTACGGTCAAAAACCCTTATTAGCTCAGATTTTACAGAAATAGTTTATTTTTCGATCAATAACTGGACTTAAGTTTCACCTATGAGCCCAATTGATAGAGCTGTAAGCATATTTTGTCATTTTAAGATACGTACAAAAAAATAAATAAAAAATAAATAAAGTTGAATAATTTCGAAGTTTAAAAAAAAAGTTTGTTGTTATGAAAAAAATATTGAATTAAAACCATCAGTCCTCATCATTATGAGTATCCAAAAATGGATTTAAGTTTCACATTTGAACCAGAGGATTGTATTTTCAATAATTTTCTTACAAAAGACTAGAGTTTACGGTCACAACCCTTATTAGCTCAGATTTTACGGAGATAGTTTTATTTTTCGATCCAAAAATGGACTTAAGTTTCTCATTTGAACCAGAGAATTGTATTTTCCATAATTCTTTTACAAAAAACTAGAGTTTACGGTCAAAAACCCTTATTAGCTCAGATTTTTACAGAAATAGTTTATTTTTGATCCAAAACTGGACTTAAGTTTCATCTATGAGCCAACGAATTGTATTTTCCATAATTTTCTTACAAAAGACTAGAGTTGACGGTCAAAAACCCTTATTAGCTTAGATTTTACGGAAATAGTTTTATTTTTCAATCCAAAAATGGACTTTAGTTTCACATTTGAACTGGGGAATTGTATTTTCCATAATTTTCTTATAAAAAACTAGAGTTTACGGTCAAAAACACTTATTAGCTCAGATTTTACAGAAATAGTCTATTTTTCGATCCAAAACTGGACTTAAGTTTCACCTATCAGCCAACGAATTGTATTTGCCATAATTTCCTTACAAAAAATAGAGTTTACGGTCAAAAACCCTTATTAGCTCAGATTTTTACGGAAATAGTTTTATTTTTCGATCCAAAAATGGACTTAAGTTTCACATTTGAACCAGAAGATTGTATTTTCCATAATTTTCTTACAAAAAAATAGAGTTTACGGTCAAAAACCCTTATTAGCTCAGATTTTACAGAAATAGTTTACTTTTCGATCTAAAACTGGACGATCCAAAACTAGAAATGGCTGAAAAGTGTTTTTTTTTTGGGGGGGGGGGTTCGGTCGATGACAGAAGGGTGTCTTAGCGTAGTTATATTGTGATAGTGGGGGCCGAATTGCTTGCGAAAAAACCCGAATGAATGAGTTGAAATAAATTTTTTAACTAGAAATGGCTGAAAAGTGTTTTTTGGGGGGGATGGGTCGATGACAGAGGGGTGTCCTAGCGTAGTTATAGTGTGATACTGGGGGGCAAATTGCTAGCGAAAAACCCAAATGAATGAGTTGAAATAAAATTTTTAATTAGAAATGGCTGAAAAGTGTTTTTTGGGGGGGATTGGTCAATGACAGAGGGGTGTCTTAGCGTAGTTATAGCGTGATAGTTGGGGCCGAATTGCTTGCAAAAAAACCCGAATGAATGAGTTGAAACAAAATTTTAACTAGAAATGGCTGAAAATTGTTTTGAGGGAGATGGGTCGATGTCAGAGGGAGGTCTTAGCGTAGTTATAGTGGGCGAGGGGGAGCCGAATTTCTAGTGAAACACCCAAAAGTATGAGTTTAAAGAACATTTTTTAATATTAAGCACGGAAAAAATACTTTTTGCAGGAGATAGGGCGATGGTAGCCGCCTTTCATTGAGTAGTTATAGTTAGATAGTTTGGGGGCGTATTGCTTACAAAAAAACCCGAGTTGATGACTTGAAAATAAAATTTTTAATGAGAAATGGCTAAAAAGTGTTTTGAGGGAGATGAGTTGATGGCAGAAGAATGTCTTAGCGTAGTTATAGTGTGATAGTGGGGGGCAAATTGCTTGCGAAAAAACCCGACTGAATGAGTTGAAATAAAATTTTTAACTAGAAATGGCTGAAAAATGTTTTGGGGGAGATGGGGTCATGACAGAGGTGTGTCTTAGCGTACTTATAGTGTGATAGTGGGGGGCGAATTGCTAGCCTAAAATCCGAGCTAATACGGATTTATGACCGTAAACTCTAGTTTTTCGTAAAAAATTATGGAAAATACAATTCTCTGATTCAAATGTGAAACTTAAGTCCATTTTTGGATCGAAAAATAAAACTATTTCCGTAAAATCTGATCTAATAAGGGTTTTTGACCGTAAACTCTAGTTTTTTGTAAGAAAATTATGGATAATACAATTCTCTGGTTCAAATATGAAACTTAAGTCCATTTTGGATCGAAAAATAAAACTATTTCCGTAAAATCTGAGCTAATAAGGGTTTTTGACTGTAAACTTTAATTTTTTGTAAGAAACTTATGGAAAATACAATTCGTTGGCTCATAGGTGAAAGTTAAGTCCAGTTTTGGATAGAAAAATAAACTATTTCTGTAAAATCTGAGCTAATAAGGGTTTATGACGGTAAACAATAGTTTTGTCTAAAAAAATTATGAAAAATACAAGGCTCTGCTTCAAACGTGAAACTTAGGTCCATTTTGGATCGGAAAATAGAAGTATTTCCGTAAAATATGAGCTAATGAGGGTTTTTGACCGTAAACTCTAGTCTTTTGTAAGAAAATTATGGAAAATACAATTCGTTGGCTCATAGGTGACTCTTAAGTCCTAGTTTTGGATCGAAAAATAAATTATTTCTGTAAAATCTGCGCTAATAAGGGTTTATGACCGTAAAATCTAGTTTTTTGTAAGAAAATTATGGAAAATACAATTCTTGGGTTCAAATGTGGAACTTAAGTTCATTTTTGGATCTAAAAAAAAATATTTCCGTAAAATCTGAGCTAATAAGGGTTTTTGACCGTAAAATTTAGTCTTTTGTAAGAAAATTATGGAAAATACAATCCTCTGCTTCAAATGTGAAACTTAAGTCCATTTTTGGATCGAAAAATAAAACTATTCCCTTAAAATCTGAGTTAATAAGGGTTTTTGACCGTAAACTCTAGTTTTTTGTAAGAAAATTATGGAAAATACAATTCTTTGGCTCATAGGTGAAACTTGAGTCCAGTTATGGATCGAAAAATAAACAATTTCTGTAAAATCTGAACTTATAAGGGTTTTTGACCGTAAAATCTAGTTTTTTGTAAGAAAATTATGGAAAATACAGTTCTCTGGTTCAAATGTGAAATTTAAGTTCATTTTTGGATCGAAAAATAAAACTATTTCCGTAAAATCTGAGCTAATAAGGGTTTTTGACCGTAAACTCTAGTCTTTTGTAAGAAAATTAAGGAAAACACAATCCTCTGGTTCAAATGTGAAACTTAAGTCCATTTTTGGATTGAAAAATAAAACTATTTTCGTAAAATCTGAGCTAATAAGGGTTTTTGACCGTAAACTCTAGTTTTTTGTAAGAAAATTATGGAAAATACAATTTTCTGGTTCAAATGTGAAACTTAAGTCCATTTTTGGATCGAAAAATAAAACTCTTTCCGTAAAATCTGAGCTAATACGGGTATTTGACCGTAAACTCTAGTCTTTTGGAAGAAAATTATGGAAAATACAATTCGTTGGCTCATAGGTGAAACTTAAGTCCAGTTTTGGTTCGAAAAATAAACTATTTCTGTAAAATCTGAGCTAATAAGGGTTTTTGACAAAAGACTAGTTTTTGACAAATTTTCTTACAAAAGACTAGAGTTTACGGTCAAAAACCCTTATTAGCTCAGACTTTACAGAAATAGTTTTATTTTTCGATCCAAAAATGGACTTAAGTTTCACAATTGAACCAGGGAATTGTATTTTCCATAATTTTTTTACAATAAATAGATTTTACGGTCAAAAACCCTTATTAGCTTAGATTTTACAGAAATAGTTTATTTTTCGATCCAAAACTGGACGATCCAAAACTAGAAATGGCTGAAAAGTTTTTTTTTTGGGGGGGGGGGGATGGGTCGATGACAGAGGGGTGTCTTAGCGTAGTTATATTGTGATAGTGGGGGCCAAATTGCTTGCGAAAAAACCCGAATGAATAAGTTGAAATAATATTTTGAACTAACAATGGCTGAAAAGTATTTTGTGGGAGATGGGTCGATGACATAGGAGTGTCTTAGCGTAGTTATAGTGTGATAGGGGGGGGGGGGGCAAATTGCTAGCGATTCAAAACTGGACTTAACTTTCACTTCTGAGCTAACGATTTGTGTTTTCCATAATGTCCTTACAAAAAACTAGAGTTTACGGTCAAAAGCCCTTATTAGCTCAGATTTTTAAGGAAACAGTTTTATTTGTCGATCCAAAAATAGAATTGAGTTTCACGTTTGAACCAGAGAATTGTATTTTCCATAATTTTCTTGTAAATGACTAGAGTTTACGGTCAAAAACCCATATTAGCTCAGATTTTACGGAAATAGTTTTATTTTTCGATCCAAAAATGGACTTAAGTTTCACATTTGAACCAGAGGATTGTATTTTCCATAATTTTCTTACAAAAGACTAGATTTTACGGTCAAAAACCCTTATTAGCTCAGATTTTACGGAAATAGTTTTTTTTTTATCCAAAAATGAACTTAAGTTTCACATTTGATCCAGAGAATTGTATTTTCCATAATTTTCTTACAAAAAATTAGAGTTTACGGTCAAAAACCCTTATTAGTTCGGATTTTACGGAAATAGTTTTATTTTTCGATCCAAAATGAACTTAAAATTCACATTTGAACCAGGGAATTGTATTTTCCATAATTTTCTTACAAAAACTAGAGTTTACGATCAAAAACCCTTATTAGCTCAGATTTTAGGCTAGCAATTCACCCCCCACTATCACACTATAACTAAGCTCAGACACCCCTCTGTCATCGCCCCATCTCCCCAAAAACACTTTTAAGCCATTTCTAGTTAAAATTTTTATTTCAACTCATTCATTGGGGTATTTTTGCAAGCAATTCGCCCCCCACTATCACACTATAACTACGCTAAGACATCCTTCTGCCATCAACCCACCTCGCCACAAAACAATTTTCAGCCATTTCGCGTTAAAAATTTTATTTTGAAGTCATCCACTCGGTTTTTTTGTAAGCAATACGCCCCCAAACTATCACACTATAACCACTCTATGACAGCCGCCTGCCATCACAGTATATCCCCCCAAAAATATTTTTTCAGAGATTTCTAGTTAAAAATGTTATTTCAACTCATTCATTTTGATTTTTCGCTCGAAATTCGCCCCCCACTATCACACTATAACTACGCTAAGAAACCACTCTGTCATCTACCCATCTCCCCCAAAACACTTTTCAGCCATTTCTAGCTAAAAATTTTATTTCAATTCATTCATTTGGGTTTTCTCTAGCAGTTCACCCCCCACTTTCACACTATAACAACGCTGAGACATCCTTCTGCGATTAACCCAACTCCCTCACAACACTTTTCAGCCATTTCTCCATAAAACTTTTATTTTGAAGTCATCCACTCGGGTTTTTTGTAAGCAATACGCCCCCAAACTCTCACACTATAACTACTCTATGACAGCCGGCTGCCATCGCACTATCTCCCCCGAAAAGTATTTTTTCACAGATTTCTATTTAAAAATGTTATTTCAACTCATTCATTTGGGTTTTTGCTAGCAATTCGCCCCCCACTATCACACTATAACTACACTAAGACAACCCTCTGTCATCGCCCCATCCCCCCCCAAAAAACACTTTTTAGCCATTTCTAGTTAAAAATTTTATTTCAACTCATTCATTCGGGTTTTTTCGCAACCAATTCGCTCCCCACTATCACACTATAACCACGCTAAGACATCCTTCTGCCATCAACCCATATCCCCCAAAACACTTCAGCCATTTCTCGTTAAAATTTTAATTTTCAAGTCATCCAGTCGGGTTTTTTTGTAAGCAATACGCCCCCAAACTATCACACTATAACTACTCAATAACAGCCGGCTGCCATCGCACTATCTCCCCCCAAAAATATTTTTTCAGCGATTTCTAGTTAAAAATGTTATTTCAACTCATTCATTTGGGTTTTTCGCTAGCAATTCGCTTCCCACTATCACACTATAACTACGCTAAGACACCCCTCTGTCATTGACCCATCTCCCACAAAACACTTTTCAGACTTTTATAGTTCAAAATATTATTTTAAACCAGTCATTCGGGTTTTTTCGCAAGCAATTCGACCCCCACTCTTACAATATAACTGCGCTAAGAAACCCCTCTGTAATTGACCGATCCCCCCAAAACGCTTTTAAGCCAGTTCTAGTTAAAAATTTTATTCCAACTCATTCATTCGGGTTTTTTCGCAAGCAATTCAGCCCACAGTACAGCACTATAAGTACTCTAGGACACCCCGTTGCCAACAGCCCACCATTTTTGTATTATACAGAATACATTGATAAAGTAAAGATATCCGTTATTAAAATTCTTTTCTTTCCATCTACATCTCTCTTAGTAACAACTTTTTAGTATACTATAACGCTAAACTCTATTTTAAATTGACAACACTGTTCAAACGCCACTTGTGTATTATACAGAACACATCAAAAAAGTAAAGCTAGGTCGACTCATAGGACCATTTTATCATCGTTAACCATTTCCATTGATTGATATTGTTCCAAATTAATAATAAATAAGCTATGAGTTAACAACCCCGAGGGGTTACCTTAACTGATAATCACCAATTCGCAAATGCTATACCCTTTTTTTTCTCCACCTTCATACGATCCAATTCGCAAATGTTATCTATTTCTGTTTTTTTCCCTATTATTCAATTAATATCGTTCGTATAGTCCAATTCGCAAATGCTAAACCCCTTTTTTTCTTCACCTTCATAGGATCCAATTCGCAAATGCTATCTACCGACACATTCATAACAAACTATTCTTGACTAAAGGAAATTGTTCGAAAAAATCAGAAATCACTCCTGATAGCAGATCCTTCAATAAAATGAAACAGCGGATAATGCATAGGTTATAGACAGCTTTTCCTACAAAATCCATCCTAAATACGCAATTTGAGAATTTATAGTTTTCGATTAAAAAAAAACAAAACAATAATACTGTGAAAAAGGATTTGACCACTTTATAGGTATGCCCGCTTTTTACAATGTGGACGTGAAAGTGTAGTGTATATTCTTGTAGGCGTGAATGTAGGCGTGAAACTGTGCACACCCATACTACTAGCAACCCCCCTCTATACGTAATGATTTTTGTTCGGTTTAATTATTATTGTTGCTCCTTACTTTCATTTGAAAAAACTTGTTTTTAATCCTTATTTCATAGCTTACAAGGTCGACGGCAGATTACGACAAGAGTTCCTTCAATTAGCAAATTTAATAGACACAAAAGGAAAAAGTAAACCAGTACCATGTATCCATATCATATTCCTGAATGTCCATCGAAGAAAGAATAACCATTCTTTACCAATCTCGACTCAGAAAAAAAACTTCAAAATTTATCTTGGACTTCTCTTAAATCAAACAGTTTGTTGTAACGAGCTGTAAGTAAGGAGCGACCCGGCTCAATAGTAACCGAAACTCTAAAAACGGAATTTTGATAACAATACATACATCAAAAGAATCAGATTTTTATACTGATTTCAAATATATAAGTTTCATCCAGTTTAGTCCTACCCATCAAGTTACTCGCCTGAGAAAATTTGCCTGATTTTCAAAAAAAGGGGGAAACACCTTCTAAAAGTCATATGACTTTAATGAAAATCACACCATCAGATTCAGCGTATCAGAAAACCCTACAGTAGAGGTTCCATGTTCCTATATGAGAAAACGTGGAATTTTGAATTTTTTGCCAGAAGAAAGATCACGGATGCGTGTTTATTTGGTTTTTTTTTGGAGGGGTGATCGTATTGACCCAGTGGTCCTAGGATAACGCGGGAGGGTCCATTTGAACGAAACTTAAAAGTTCTAGTGCCCTTTTTAAGTAACCAAAAAAATGGAGGGCAACTAGGCCCCCTCCCTGGATGATTGTTTCCCAAAGTCACCTGATCAAAATTTTGATATAGCCATTTTGTTTAGCATGATCGAAAAATTAATAACTATGTGTTTGAGGGTGACTTAATCCCCCACCGTCACGGGGGAAGGGCTGCAAGTTATGAACTTTGCCCAATGTTTACATGTAGTATTGGATATTGGGAAGTATACAGACGTTTTCAGGGGATATTTTTTCTGGTAGTAAGGGGGGGGGGTCGGAGGTTACATGGGAGGATCTTTCCAATAAGGAAGTTTTCATGGGGGAAAGGAAATTGCTATGAAGGGGGCGCTGACTTTCCCGGCAATATATAAAAAAAGATCAGAAATTAAATAAAAACTGAAAGTAAACTGAAAGTTTTTCAACTGAAAGTTAGGAGCAACATAAAAAATTAAAACTAACAGAAATTATTACGTATATGATTGGGTACACCCCCTAGTCAATACCTCGCTCTTTACGCTAAAGTTTTTTTTTAATACTTTCATAAGAGCTATTTAATCTAATTAACGGCCTTTGTGATTAAGGGCTAATTTTTAAAGAACTGGAACAAAATTTGAACTATAGCGTAAAGAGCGAGGTATTAACTAGGGGGTAAACCCCCTTATATACTTATTAAAAATATATGAATATAGAAGTTTTTTATGTAAGTTAATTTGTAAGTTACATATATTTATTACTAATAAAAATGCTCATAAATAAAATTAAATAGCTTTCGAGAAAGCCATTTATCCAAAAACAGTAAAAAGTTAATATGCAAATTAAGTTTTAATTATTCATGTACGGTGAGCCAAAATGAAAACCTGCATTATTTCAAAAAAGTTCATACATTAAATAAAAATACTGAAAGTAACTGAAAAGTAACTTTAAGTAAGGAGCGACATTAAAACTAAAAAAAAACCCAGAAATTATTCTGTATATAAAAGTTGCTGTCCCCTCCTCAACGCCTTGCTCTTTACGCTAAAGTTAGACTCTTTCTCACAGCTCTGTTTTTTAAAACAATTAAAAACTTTAGCGTAAAGAGCGAGGTGTTGAGCAGGGGATATCCCCTTTCATATACAGAATAATTTTTGTTCGTTTTAAGTTTTAATGTCGCTTTGAGCTGCCTTATCCCTTATAGGATGAAGCCTCTCCCTTAGGCTCCATCCCTCTCCTTTATATAATGATTTTTGTTTTCGTCTTTAATTAATTTTTCTAATTGGCAACCCCATTTTCCAAGGAATATTAGTCTATTAATACATACGTGGCCCAAAATTAGTAAGCAGAATCCCAATTTCATATGTAATATTTGGACTTAGGATATTATTGACGTTTATTTTGACTTTTCAAAGCAACTTCTTTCCATTTTCATATTTTACTTTGGTAGCATAAGTAGGATATCAAATTAAACGATTAAAAAACTCATTATTTTTAGTCATGGATTTTTTTTTTATTATCAATCACAATTGTTCCACAAAGGATTTAAACACAATGGTTGGGCCCAGGAATAATATAAAATACAAGTATAATTAAATTCCGATGATTATATTATTTACTTATGAGGAATAGTTTAAAATGATGAAATTCAATACCTATTTTCAACTACTATATAATCTACAAGGAGATAAGAGAGGCTGGAAAAAAGGAATGATTAAGATTTGACTTAGATAATCAACCAAAGACTACAAGACCCTCTTTTTAGGCAGCCATTTTGTTTGAATATTCTCTCAATCAGCCTCTGCCACGTAATTAACAACCTTGAAAGAGTTGATAAAAGTCATTATTTTGAAATTGTTTACTTTTTGCCACCTGTCTGGACTTGTCGAGGAAAAGCAAACCTTGGCCCAGGACATTATTTATCAAATATTGACGAAGACAATATTTGATATTGTCTTCAAAATTTCCCTATTGTTTTTAAGTTGTATTTGTTTGATTATTTATCAGTATGTTATCTTTCCAATATATGTTTGAATCCTATCTAATTGACCTGCAATTCCATACATAAATTTGTTACTTATGCATGTAAAGGAAAATATGTTCAAGTAAGAAGACTTAGTTTATTTTAAGTTATCAACATTTTTCGATTTAATGTTTTTCCCTATGTTGTACTGATATAAAAACTGCTAATTATGTTGACCTGGACGACGCGGCATTTGCATTCTAACCTGAGTAGTTCCAGTAATCAGGTAGTTCCTCTGGTTTTGGTGAGCTTTTTGGGATGAAAAATCTATTTTGAACTAAATTATCTCTTATGGGTTGCCTCGTAGTAGTAAAGTTTAGCGAAGGTTGCACAAAGCCTATATTCATATTTGCTTTGGAAGTCTCGTCCCGGCCAATCTATTGATTCTAGTGCTTTAGAGATGACCGAGTCTGAGTGGGTGGCTCATTTTTGAGGTAATTTGACTAAAGAGGTTATACCGAAGCTTAAAAAGAAGTTTTCTTGTGAGTGGACTGGGATTTGTGTTCGCCATTTCGAGTTTGCCAGCGATTACCTTTTTGACCATATTGCTTTACTGTTCCAGATGATTTATACAATAGGAGTTGTGCCCGATTGCACAACTCCGGTTCTGAAAAAAGGGAAACCGCTTTCTCAACGTTCGTCTTATAGCCCATTACAGTTTCTAGTGTTTTATCTAAGATTTTTGAGTTGTTGATTACTGATCATATTTGACAACAGTGTGTCATGCCTCCTTTTCTGTGTTGGTTTCAACCGCGTCTCGGTTTCTACCAAGCTTTAAACAGTTTATGTACAATATTAAAGGATGCTGAAAGGTCAGGTTCATCTGACCTTTCAGGCTGAAAGGCTTTGGCTATTGACGCATATGACATTAGTAATGCTTTCGAATCTCTAATTCATTCTCAGGCTAGGCATGAGTTATTAAAAAAAGGGTATCTGTTGATGTAGTTCGACCTCTTTATTGTATGTATACACACCTCTGAGTACGTTTAAAGATTGGATCCTCGCTTCTTCCTTCAGAACTCCGTGTGAATCTTGGAATTAAACAAGGGGCAATTACCTCTCCTACTATTTATAATAACACGACCGTAAGAGCCCAAGGGGATTTTTTGCCTTGTTGCATATTGAACGGTGTTAGTGTGTCTGTTTTACGTTATTAATTAAAATTACTTTTTCCACAAAATTAGTTTTTCAAAGATAAGTAAAGAACTCCATTAAATCAAGAATTAGCAAAAATAAAATCAAATAATCTACCAAGCGTGAAACTACCACAAATTAGCATCGATAAAAAAATGAAACCCAAAACGAACAGAAATTACAATAAATAACCGAGACAAACTCAAAACGAGCAGGAATTAACATAAGTTGGGCTCAAAACCCCTATGCCTTCCCAAGGCCAGAACAAAATTTGCACTTTACTGAAAAAATATAATTATTTTTACTTTTATAACTTTAATAAATGAAATAATATTAACATTTTGATTACTAAATATATATATATATATATATATATATATATATATATATATATATATATATATATATATATATATATATATATATATATATATATATATATATATATATATATATATATATAATATATATATATATATATATATATATATATATATATATATATATATATATATATATATATATATATATATATATATATATATATATATATATATATATATATATATATATATATATATATATATATATATATATATATATATATATATATATATATATATATATATATATATATATATATATATATATATATATATATATATATATATATATATATATATATATATATATATATATATATATATATATATATATATATATATATATATATATATATATATATATATATTTTTTTTTTTTTTTTTCAGTAAAATGCAAATTATGTTCTGGCCTTGAGAAGGCTTAGGGGTTTTGAGCCCAACTCATATTAATTGCTGCTCGTTTTGAGTTTGACTCGGTTATTAATTGTAATTTCTGTTCGTTTTGGGTTTCATTTATTTATCGATTCTGATTTGTGGTGATTTTACGCTTCGTAGACTATTTGATTTTATTTTTTGCTCATTTTTGGCTTAATGGAGTTCTTTACTTTTCTTTGAAAAACTTATTTTGTGGAAAAAGTTTTTTAAATTAATTTCTGTTCGTTTTGTATTGACATAGTCTTTTCAGGGAAAAGAAAATAATACTTTAAATCTTTTCCTTATTTTAAGACTTGACAGTTTGGCCTGCTATTTGTATGCTGGAGAACATTTTTCAGTAATTTTTAACAACATACACAATTTAAAAATCTGTACACAAACAGTAGTGTTTAATTTAATGTCATACCTACAGTAGTTGACCTAAAATGAAAAACTTGATACCATTCGCAAAAAAATCTTTTTTTGATAGCTTGGATACATTTACGCTAATTTGATTTGGTTAAATTTTAAGAGCAAAAATAGCCTCGAAAGTTTGAACATAATACCCTCAGTCATTCTTGGGATACTGCTTAGATGCTTTATTTGAAATTAGCATTAACACAGTGCATTTTGATTTAAACTTAAGACAAAATTTAGTTTTTCAAAACATAATGGGCAAATGGGAGGGTAGGGATGGGATGGAGATGGGTTGCCCTCCAATCACTTTCGACTATTATAAAGGGCATCAGCCCTTTCTATTTTCAATCAAATTAGCCCTTTTCGAAGTTCCTACGACAAATCCTTTGATAAGAAGTGCCCTGGTCTAAAATAAAAAAAAAATACATTGTACCCAAATCGATATTTACTATAAAAATTTTAAGCCTTCCAATTACTTTTGACTATTAAAAAGCGCACTAGGCCTTTCCATTTCCAATCGAATAAGCCCTGTTTGAGTTTCTACGACAACGCTTTCTATAAACACCTTATATGCCCCCAGGGAATAAATTACAACTCTTACCCTAAGGGCTGTGAAGGGGGTTGTCATCCTCAAAGACCTAATTTTTAGAACTTTCAACTACGTTAAACAAAATGGCTATCTCAAAATTTTGATTGGATGTGTTTGGGGAAACGATTGGCGTGAGAGGTGAGTTAGTTCCTCTCCAATCACTTTCAACTTTAAAAAAAAGGCACTAGCCCTTTTAATATTCAATCAAATGAGCCCTTTTGAAGTTTATAAGACATCGTTTTCAATATAAACCTTATATTCCCCCAGGGCATATCTTACAACCCTTGCCTTGAGGGCTTGGGGGGGGGGTTGTCATCCTTAAAACCTAATTTCCAGAACATTCGACTACGTTAAACAAAATGGCTATCTCAAAATTTTAATTGGATGTGTTTGGGGGAACGGTGGGCGTGAGAGGGGGATAGTTACCCTCCAATCACTTTTGACTATTAAAATGGCACTAGCCCTCTCAATTTCCAATTGAATAAGCCCCTTTTGAAGTTTTTACGACAACACTATCTATAAAAACCTTATATGCCCCCAGGGTATAACTTACAGCCTTTGCCCTGGAGGCTCTGGGGAGTTTGTCATAGTCAAATACATAATTTCAAGAACTTTCAACTAGGTTGGACCAAATGGCTATCTCTAAACTTTAATTGAATGTGTTTGGGGAAATGGTGGGCTTGAGAGGGGGGTTAATTACTCTCCATTCACTTTCGACTATTAAAAGGGCACTAGCCCTTTCAATTACCAATTGAATGAGCCCTTTTGAAATTTCTACAACAACTTTGTATATAAACCTTATATACCCCCAGGGCATAACTTACAACCCTTGCACTAAGGATTTTGAGCAGCTTATCATCGTACATGACCTCATTTCCAAAGCTTTCAACTACGTTGAAGAAAATGGATATCTCAAAATTTTCATTGGATGTGTTTGGGGAAATGGTGGGCGTGAGAGGGGGGTTAGTTGCCCTTCAATTACTTTTGAATATCAAAAAGGATACTGGCCCTTTCAATTTCCAATTGAATGAGCTCTTTTTGAAGTTTAATGTAACCTTTGCCCTGAAGACTCTGAGGGGAGTGTCCTGTTCAAAGGAGTGTCCTGTTTAAAAATGGCAGTAGCCATTTGAATTTACAATCGAATTGGCCTTTTTTGAAGTTTCTACGACAACACTTTCTATAAAAACCTTGTATGCTCCCAGGGAACAACTTACAATCCTTACCCTGAGGGCTGTGGGGGAATGCACTTCTCAAAAGCATAATTTCTATCTGGAAATTAAATACGCTGAACAAAATGGCTATCTTAAAATTTTGATTGAATGTGCTTGGGGAAATGGTGGGCATGAGAGGGGTATTAGTTGCCGTCCAATCACTTTTGACTATTAAAAAGGGCACTAGTCATTTCAATTTCCAATCGAAGGAGCCCTTTTTGAAGTTTCTACCACAACGCTTTCTATAAGAACCTTATATGCCCCCAGGGCTAAACTTACAGCCGTTGCCCACAGGGATGTGGGGGATTTGACATCCTTAAAGACATAGTTTCCAGAACTTTTATCTACGTTGAAAAAAATGGCTATCTCAAAATTTTGATTGGATGTGTTTGGGGAAAAGGTGGGAGTGAGAGGAGAGGTTAGTTCCCCTACAATCACTTTCGACAATTAAAAAGGGCACTAGCCCTTTAAATTTCCAATCGAATGAGCCCTGTTTGAAGTTTAAACGAAAATGCTTTCTATAAAAAAAAACCTTATATGCCCCTAGGGCTTAACTTACAACCCTTGCCCTGAGGGCTGTGGGGGTTGTCATCCTCAAAGACCTAATTTCCAGAACTTTCAACGATGTTGAGCAAAATGGGTATCTCAAAATTTTGATTGGATGTGTTTAAGGAAAAGCTGGGCTTGAGAGGGGGGGTAGTTGCCCTCCAATTACTTTTGATTATTAAAAATGGCAGTAGCCCTTTGAATTTCCAATCAAATGAGCCTTTTTTGAAGTTTCTACGACAACGCTTTCTATAAAAACCTTATAACCCCCAGGGAATAAGTTACAATCCTTGCCCTGAGGGCTGTGGGGGAATGTCCTTCTCAAAAGCAAAATTTCTATCTTGAAATCAACTACGCTGAACAAAATGGCTATCTTAAAATTTGGATTGAATGTGTTTGGGGAAATGGTGGGCGTGAGAGGGGTTCAAGTTGCCATCCAATCACTTTTGACTATTAAAAAGGGCACTAGTCATTTCAATTTCCAATCGAAGGAGCCCTTTTTGAAGTTTCTACAACAACGCTTTTTATAAGAACCTTATATGCCCCCAGGACATAACTTACAACCCTTGGCCTGAGGGCTTTGGGGGTTTGTCATCTTCAAAGACCTAATATTCAGAACTTTTAATTACATTGAACAAAATGGCTATATCAAAATTTTGATTGGATGTGTTTTGGGAAAAGGTGGAAATGAGAGGAGAGGTTAGTTCCCCTCCAATCACTTTCAAAAAGGGCACTAGCCCTTCAAATTTCCAATCGAATGAGCCTTGTTTGAAGTTTCTGCGACAACGCTTTCTATAAAACCTTCCAATCACTTTTGACTATTAAAAAGGGCACTAGTCATTTCAATTTCCAATCGAAGGAGCCCTTTTTGAAGTTTCTACAACAACGCTTTTTATAAGAACCTTATATGCCCCCAGGACATAACTTACAACCCTTGCCCTGAGGGCTTTGGGGGGTTGTCATCCTCAAAGACCTAATTTCCAGAACTTTTAAGTACGTTGAACAAAATGGCTATATCAAAATTTTGATTGGATGTGTTTTGGGAAAAGGTGGAAATGAGAGGAGAGGTTAGTTCCCCTCCAATCACTTTCAAAAAGGGCACTAGCCCTTCAAATTTCCAATCGAATGAGCCTTGTTTGAAGTTTCTGCGACAACGCTTTCTATAAAACCTTATATGCCACCAGGGTATAACTTACAACCCTTCCCCTGAGGGCTGTGGGAGAGTCTCCTCCTCAAAAACATAATTTCTATCTAGAAATCAACTACGCTGAACAGAACGGCTATCTGAAAATTTTGATTGGATGTGTTTCGGCAAATGGTGGGCGAGGAAGGGGTGTTAGTTGCCTTCGTATCACTTTCGACTATTGAAAAGGGCACAAACCACTCCAAGTTCCAATTGAATGAGCAGTTTTCAAAGTTTCTACGACAACTTCGTCGATACGAAGTGCCCTGGTCTAAAGGAAAAAAACAATACATTGTGCCAACATCGTTCTAATATACCCCAGGGTTTAACTTAAAACTCTTGACCCGAGGGCTGTGGGGGAGTGTCCTCCTGAAAAAAATATTTTATATTCAGAAATCAACTACGCTGAACAAAATGGCTATCTCAAAATTTTGATTGGATGTGTTTGGGGAAATGGTTGGCATGGAAGGATTGTTAGATGCCTTCCAATACTTTTCGACTATTTAAAATGGCACAAGCCAATCCAGTTTCCATTCGAATGAGCCCTTTTCAAAGTTTCTACGACAACTCCTTCAATACGAAGTGCCCTGGTCTAAAGGAAAAAAAAAATAAATAACATATTGTGCCAACATCGGTCTTTACTTAGGCAGCGCTATTGCGCTGCCTATTATGCGGATAATGTTCTTAACCTAAGTAGGGCTGTGTTTTGTTTGGAAAAAAGTTTTAGGGAGATTGCTAAGAATTACAACAAGATTGGTTTTTCTTTAAATGCGGTCAAGTCTCAAGTGCTATTATTTACTGAAATTCCTGATAGAGTAAATCTTGGTGATTCTGATTTTATACCACTACAAGAGCTTGTGTACCTTGGTTTACCTATTGGTACATCCCTTAAGTCAACTCGGAAATTACTTGTTTCCCTTATTTCTCCAGGTTTTTATAGAAAGTATTGTCGTAGAAACTTCAAAAAAGGCAGACTCGATTGGAAATGCAAAGGCCTAGTGCCCATTTTAATAGTCGAAAGTGATTGGAGGGCAACTAACCCCCCTCTCACGCCTACCATTCTCCCAAACACATCCAATCAAAATGTTAAGATAGCCATTTTGTTCAACGTAGTTAAAAGTTCAGGAAATTAGGTCTTTGAGAATGATAACCCCCCCCCCCACATCCCTCAAGGCAAGGGTTGTAAGTTATGCCCTGAGGGCATATAAGGTTTTTATAGAACGGATTTTCGGAGAAACTTCAAAAATTTGATTGCTCATTCGATTGAAAATTGAAATGGCTAGTGCCCTTTTTAATAGTCGAAAGTGAATGGAAGACAACTAACACCCCTTCCACGCCCACCATTTCCCCAAACTCATCCAATTAAAATTTTGAGATAGCCTTTTTGGTCCACGCAGTTTAAAGTTCAGGTAATTATACCTTTGAGTAGGAAACTCCCCCCACAGTCTTCAGGGCAAGGGTTATAAGTTATTCCCTGGCGGCATATAAGTTTTTATTGAAATTTTTGTCGTACAAACTTGAAAAAGGGCTCATTCGATTGGAAATTCAAAGATCTAGTGCTCTTTTTAATAGTCGAAAGTGATTGAAGGGCAACTAACTCCCTCTCACGTCCACATTTTCCCCAAACACATCCAATGAAAATTTTAAGATAGCCATTTTGTTCAACGTGATAATTTTCAGGAGGTGGCTCATTTGCTTGAAAATTAAAAGTCCTAGTTACCTTTCTATGAGTCAAAAGGGATCGGAGGGTATATACCCCCCCCCACATACACAACCTCTTTTCTCTAAATGTATCCAAATATTTTGCTTGAAAAAGTCCAACGATCAGATAACAAAAACTTTGGATTCAACGTAGCCCCTCCCGAGCCCAGAGTAAAGATTGTAACTTGTGCCCCGGAAACATATAAGGTTCTTATTGAAGAAGTTGTCTTAAAAACTTCAGAGGGAACTAAAATGATTCAAAATTAAAAGTTCTAATTCCCCTTTGAAGAGGCAATAGTGATCTGATGGTAAGTAGCCCCCACCCTTTTTCCCCAAATGTGTCTGATAGAACTTTAATACAGGCTTTTTGCTCAAAATAGACCAAAGATCATATAACAAAAATCCAGGAATAACATAGCCTCCCAGAACCCTTGGGCAAGTGTTGTAAATTATGCCTTGGGGGTATATAAGGTTCTTATGGAGGGATTTGTCTTATAAACTTCGGAGGGGGGCTCAATTGTAATTGGAATTTCTATTGCCCTTTTGAGAGCCTGTAATACTTTTCTAGTATAAAGGTTTATTGACCCAGGCTAACTACAAAGAAAAGCAATATCTAAGCACAGCACAAGCATTAAAAGCACAAGCATGGGATAGGCACAACAGGGAATTAAGCACAAGCATTAAGCGGGAATTAAGCGGAATGCTACATCTTCCTTCTTTTGTCACTTAAACTGCCTGCATTTCCTCTTACACCAACACTCCACACTCGCTCCCGTTCATCCACTGTGAGCGGGCTTGCACTCTGTAATAAGTACCTTCGGAAAGGTATGTGTAAGAAGGCGCTAGGATCACTTCTTACATATTCACTAACTAGTTCACTTCTTCTTCCTCTCATACTGTCTCTATTTACAAGTCTACTTTTAAAATCACTCTTTAAAGGATCAGTTTCAGGGGGGTTTCTTACAATTCGGCCGTATCTTGTTCATGCTGTCGTTGGTGTTGCGCTTGATTCTAGGGGCGGCACCGCAGTAACGCTCTGGCAGGGGCTAAGGATTTGATTCCAATCCTGGATCAGCAACGGGGACATGAACTGGTCAGTCTGTAACGGCGAGGGTGGTGACTTGGCAGTCGCGTCTGGCACTATGGCATCGTCAAGTCCTTCGCGAACCAAACTTGTTCCTTTCGGACTCCGATGAGGGCGGGCTGATAGGTGCTTGCGGTTCCTCCGCAGAATCGTACCTTCGTTTGTCTGCACCCGGTACGATCGTGGCTGTTTTGCATGAGAAACCACAACATCCTGTTTCCACGGTACGTCGGGCATTTTCTGAATGTGGATCGCGTCGCCGGGGTTGAGCTGATTTAAAGCCTTGGCTGATTTGTCGTGGTAAAATTTCTGGCGTTTCTGCATTTCAGTTCTTTGCTGAGTGAACTGTTTGGTCGGGACGACCTTCTTGTTTAGGTGATGTGTGGTGCATGGTAGGATGGATCTTAGTTGGCAAGACATAAGGAGTTGAGCAGGAGATGCAAACCCATCAACTGGTGTATTCCCGTATTCTAACAGACCCAGAAAGGGGTCTTCTCCATTTTCCATTGCCTTGGTCATGATGTTTTTATAATCTGTACAGTTTTCTCGGCGAGTCCATTGGACTTGGGATACCCGGGGCTAGATGTGCTCAGTGAAATACCCCAGGCTTTGGCAAAATTGATGAATTCCCCGGAAGTGAACTGAGGGCCATTGTCAGACATTAGCTGTGATGGTATGCCATGCCGGGCAAAGTGGGCCTTAAGTCGCGTTATAACCGCGTTGGACGATGTCGTCGTAAGTCTGTCTACTTCGAAGAAACTGCTGTGATAATCGAAAGTTGCTAGGAAACTGGAGCCATTCCATTCAAACAGATCAGTAGCGATCTTTTGCCAAGGGAGCGTTTCTATGCTGTGGTTGATCATCGGCTCCTTCGAGTTGTTCAGCATATGCTTGGAGCTTGTTTGGCATTTTTCTATGTACTGTTTGATGTCTGCGCTGAGGCCTGGCCAGTACACTAAAATCCTTGCTCGCTGTTTGGTTTTCTCGATTCCAAGTTGAGCTGCATGTAGCTGCTGGAGTGTGGCTAACTGCAGGTTCTTGGGAATGATCAATCTGTCTCCCTTGAGAAGAATGCTTTTTGTGTAAGACAGCTCGTGTTGGACGTTCCAGTAGGTTAGGATGTTGGTTGGGCCCTCTTTTCTAGTATTCGGCCAGCCCTCTTGAATCGTTTTGACTAGGGTGCTCAAGGTTTCATACTGTGTTGTTTCCGTCCGTATCTGCTCAAGCTTCTGGTCACTGGCTTGAAGGTTCCGTACTACGTGATGTACATAGATATCCAGATCTTCTTCCAGTTTTGGATCTGTATCGCTAAGATAGAGGCGTGACAGAGCGTCAGCGACGGGGATTTCGGATCCTGGTCGGAACCTCGGACTCAGGTCGTAAGGCTGGAGCTGAAGCATTATTCGTTGCACTCGTGGTGGGGCTTTGTGAATAGGATTTGCTACAACGGTTTTGAGGGGGCGGTGGTCAGTTGTGACGTCATCGTGGCGACCGTACAGATAATGGTGGAAGTGTTAACAGCCATACACAATGGCGTATAACTCTTTTTCGAGTTGCAAATACTTCTGCTCTGTCTTGCTGAGCGATCTCAATGCAAACGCTGTGACCTGCCCTTCCGAAACAAGGTGGGCGCCGAGTCCGTGGCTGGAGGCGTCAACAATGAGTTCGACGTTCTTGCTCTGATGGTTGAAGAACGGGGTGTTCGACATTATAGAGCATTTCAGGTCCTCGAGTCTTTGGGTGTGTTCCTCTGACCAGATGAATGGGTTTGCTTTGGTCAGGTCACGGAGTGGTTTGTTTTTTTGTGGATAGGCTTGGTATGTATTTGGCGAGATAGTTGATCATCCCAAGGAGGGTTAGCAGTTCTTCTAGGCATGATGGGTTTGGCATGTGGTTAATGGCGTGAATCTTTTCGGGATCTGGCCGCATCCCCGTTGAGCTGAATATGTGTCCAAAGTAGCTGACACTGGAGGCTAAAAACACGCACTTATCTTCGTTGAAACGGACACCCTTAGCTAGGGCACGTTCGAGTATCGCTGCTAGGCGTTCATCATGCTCTTCTTGCGTGGCACCGTACACGGTCATGTCATCAATGATGATGAAAAATCCCTCTAGGTCTTCAAAGGCATCTTCCATCCTCCTCTGAAACTCATCTTGCGCTGAGATGATTCCGAAGGGCTTTCGCTTGAAACGATATCTTCCATATATTGTGCTGAATGTCGTGAGGTAAGACGAATCTTCGGAGAGCGGAATTGACCAGTAACCGGAACGGGCATCAAGTTTTGTGAATATTTTCGCTCCGTATAGCTTGGAGGTGACGTCATCTAGAGTTGGAATGGGATAGTGGGGCCGTTTGATGGACTTGTTTAGGTTCACGGGGTCTATGCACAGTCTTATGGACCCGTCCTTCTTAACCATAACCATGGAATTGACCCACTCTGTTAGGGTAATGACCTTTTCGATAATCCTTAGGTCTTCTAGGCGACTGAGTTCTTGCTTGAGTTTATCCTGCATGGCCGCGGGTACTCGTCTCGCTGGGTAGACAGTTGGAGTGGTATTGTCTTTCAGGTATATGTTGCATTCTCCTTCGAGATTCCTGATTCCTTTAAACACTTCTTTGTGCTTTTCCTTCAGGAATGGTACTCTTGAAGATGTTGAATTTACGTTCAGTACCAGCTTAATCAGGTCCAAATTAAGGCTTGAACGGTAGCCTATGATGGGGGCAGCCCTAGTTTCTACTACAAAGAATTGTTGCCTGCTGCTGAGGTTATCTTTGTAGCTGCATGGTAATTCGCAGACTCCAGCTACATGGATCTTTGCTCCACAGTAGCTGGTGAGGTGCTGGCTTGTTGGTTTCACGGTGGGCTTTGGGGCGATGAGGTCAAAGTACTTCCTTGGAATAATATTGACCTGGGCCCCTGTGTCGATTTTGAACTGGACAGGGAACTGATTGTTGATGATCAAGGGTATCACTGCTTCGTCTTTGTTTTTGCTTTGTTCGATGGAGTACAGGAATACGGTTTCATCACTGGAGTCCGCTTTGACAGTATCTTCTTCGACTGAATTTACTGTCTTACTTTGACAAACTCGTGTGAAATGGTTGAGCTTTTTGCAGATGGAGAATGTCTTGCCCTTTGCTGTTCAGACATGGGAGGGGGAGTATGTTCCACCACAGAAGTAGCATGGTTTGCTCTTTGAGCCACTTGCTTCCTGTTTTTTCTGCTGCTGTTCCGGTTTGGGTAGCGTGAGATGGCATCGATCTCTTGCTTTATGGGAATAGACTTAGTTCCATGGAGTGTCTTAAGCTGTGCCTGGGTCACTTCGTGGGTTCTGCACATAATGGTAGCTTGTTCAAGCGTAAGTTCATCACCTTCAGCCAGGAGCTTCTCACGTACGTTCTGGTTTAGTATTCCACAAACTATGCGATCGCGGACCATTTCGTTTGGGTCTGAGTAAGAACATGGTTTCACTAATGTCTTGAGCTCTGTAATATATTTCTCTACACTTTCAGCCTCAGTTTGGTCTCGTTTTTGGAACAGATACCGTGAAAAAACTGTGTTCTTCTTTGGTAATGCATATTCCTTTAATTTCTCAAGGTATCGTTCAATTTTGTTCCGCTCCTCGTCTGCAATGGTGAACGTGTTGAATATTTCTCGTCCTTTTGCTCCAGCCCCGACAATTAGGTAGACACAGAGAGCTTTGTCTGTTTTGCCTGCCAGTGGGCCTGCAAACATCAGTTGGGCATGCTCTTGGAAACGGTCCCATTCTTCTGCTAGGGAGCTGGCTTCCCAGTTGATTGATGGCTGTAGTACATCAATGAGATCCCACTTCTGACACCATGTAATACTTTTCTAGTATAAAGGTTTATTGACCCAGGCTACCTACAAAGAAAAGCAATATCTAAGCACAGCACAAGCATTAAAAGCACAAGCATGGGATAGGCACAACAGGGAATTAAGCACAAGCATTAAGCGGGAATTAAGCGGAATGCTACAGAGTCAATACTTATCAGAAGGAAACTAGCCCTCTCCCCTCCAAGACCCTTTTTTCCCAAGTGCATCTGATCAAAATTTTGAGAAAACTATTTTGGTCAAAATAGTTAAAGTTCAAATAACACAGCTTCGGGATCAACACAAACCCACAGAGCTCGGGGGTAGGTGTTGTAAATTATGTTCCAGGGGCATATAGGGTTTTTGTAAGGGGTGGTCGTATAAAGTTAAGAGGTTGCTGATTTGATTGGAAATTGAAATAGTTACTTTCTTAAGAGGCATCAAAAGTGATCAAAGGAGATCCCCCCCCCCCTCACCTTCAGTTCCCCAACTGCACCCGATCAAAAATTCGAGATAGCCATTTTGTCTAAAATAGTTTAAAGATCCAATAATGAAAATTCCGGGTCAACACAACCCCCCCCCCCAGAGCCCACTAGAAGTGTTGTAAGTTATGCCCTGGGGGCATATAAGGTTTTAAGTAAGGAACAGTCGTATAAATTTGAGGGTTGGCTCATTTGATTGAAAATTGAAAGTTCTAGTTACCTGTTTAAGAAGCATCGAAAGTGATCCGAGAGCATTCACTTCCCCCTCCCCCCTCCTTACCTTCTCTTTCCCTAAATGCATCCATAATTTGAGATAGCCATTTTATTTGAAATAGTCAAAAGATGAGAAGGAAAAACTTCCGGGCCAAGATACCCCCCCCCACAGAGTATGGGGTTTAGGTTGAACCTAATTGTTTAAGGTTGTCAAACGATCAGATAACATAAACTTCGGGTTCGACATAACCCCTTCAGAGCCCAGGGTAAGGGTTGCAACTTATGCCCCGGAAGCATATAAGGTTCATATGGAAGAGGTCATCCTATAAACTTCACAGAAGACTCAAATGATTAGTAATTGAAAGTTCTAGTTCCATTTTTAAGAGTAGAAAGTGATCTGATTGTAACTTGCCTCCCTCCACCCCCGTCGTAAGGCCAAAAGGCGAGAAACTTTTATTTTTTTCCCAGAGGCACTTCACATAGAAAGGAAGGTCTTATAAATTTTGGAGGGTGCTCATTAAATTGAAAATCGGAAGTTATAGTGCCATTCTTAAGAGTCAAAAGTGATCGGAGGGTAAATAGATACCTCCCCATACCCTTGTTTCCCCAAATCAATCTAATAATTTTTAAAAAAAATAGTTCAAAGATCAGATAACAAAAACTCTGGGGTGACAAAAACCCCCAAGGCCCTGGGACAGGCGTGGTAGGTCATGCTGGGGGGGGGGGGCATATATGGTTCTTATGGAAGAAGTGCTCCTATAAATTTCAGAGCGAGTTTATTTGATGGGAAATTGAAAGTTCTAGTTATTTTTAAGAGTCATTAAATTGATTGGTGGGTATCTGCCCTCCCCCCCCACACACCTTCTTTTCCCCAAATGCGTCAAATCAAAATTTTGAGATGTCCATTTTGGTTGAAATTAATTGAAAAAACTATTTCCACAATATAAGTTTTTCAAGGAAAAGTAAAAAACTTCATTAAACAGAAAATGAGCAAAAATAAAATCAAATAATCTACCAAGCGTGAAACTACCACAAATCAGCATCGATAAATAAATAAAATCCAAAACGAACAGAAATTACAATAAATAACCGTGTCAAACTCAAAACGAGCAGAAATTAACATAAGTTGGGCTCAAAACCCCCTATACCTTCCCAAGGCCAGAACATAATTTGAACTTTACTAAAAATTTTAATTTTTTTTACTTTTATAACTTCAATAAATCAAATAATATTAACATTTTGATTACTAAATATCAGTATATGTATATTAAACTGACAATGCACATTAATTTGTATTTTTTTCAATAAAGTGCAAATTATGTTTCTCAAAATTTTGATTTGATGTGTCTGGGAAAATGGTGGGCGTGAGAGGGGCGTTAGCCTTTCTCCAATCACTTTCAACTATTAAAAAAGGCACTAGCCATTTCAATTTCCAATCAAATAAGCCCTTTTGAAGTTTCTACGACAACGCTTTCAATAAAAACCTTATATATGCCCCCAGGGGATAACTTACAACCCTCGCCCTGAGGGCTGGGTGGGGGAGTTGTCATCCTCACAGACCTAATTTCAAGAAATTTCTACTACGTTGAACAAAATGGCTATCTGAAAATTTTAATTGGATGGGTTTGGGGGAATTGTGGGTGTGAGAGAGGGATTAGTTACCGTCCAATCACTTTCAACTATTAAAAAGGGCGTTATCCCTCTCAATTTCCAATTGAATGAGCCCCTTTTGAAGTTTTTACGACAACTCTATCATTAAAAACCTTATATGCCCCCTGGGCATAACTTACAACCTTTGCCCTGGGGACTCTGGGGGGTTTGTCATCCTTAAAAACATAATTTCCAGAACTTTCAACAACGTTGAACAAAATGGCTATCTCTAAGCTTTGATTGCATGTGTTTAGGGAAATGGAGTGCGTGAGAGGGGGGCTAATTAATCTCCACTCACTTTCGACTATTAAAAGGGGCAATTTCAATTTCCAATCAAATGAGCCCCTCTTGAAATTTCTACAACAACTTTCTATATAAACCTTATATGCCCCCAGGGTACAAATTACAACCCTTGCACTGAAAGCTTAGATGGAGTTTTTATCCTAAAAAACCTAATTTCCAGAAATTTCGACTACGTTGAACAAAATAGAAATCTCAAAATTTTGATTCGATGTGTTTGGGGAAATGGTTGGCGTGAGAGGGGGGTTAGTTGCGCATTTGAGTAAAAACCTTATATACCCCCAGGGCATAACTTATAACCCTTGCCCTGAAGACTATGGGGAGAGTGTCCTGCTCAAAGGTATAATTTCCTGAACCATAAACTTCGTGGAAAAAAATGGCTATCAAGAAATTTTGATCGGAGGGCACTAGCCATTTCAATTTCCAATCGAATTAGTCATTTTTGAAGTTTCTACGACGACGCGTTCAGTAAAAGCCTTATATGCCCCCAGGGCATAACTTAAAACCCTTGCCCTGAGGGCTGTGGGGGAGTGTCCTCTTCAAAAACATAATTTCTATCTGGAAATCCAAAACACTGAGTAAAATGGCTATCTAAAAATTTTTATTGGATGTGTTTGGGGAAAATGTGGGCGAGAAAGGGGGGCTAGTTGCCCTCAAATCACTTTTGACTATTATAATGGGCACTAGACCTTTGAATTTTCAATCGAATGAGCCCTTTTTCGACTTTCTACGACAAAGATTTCAATAAAAACTTACATGACCCAGGGAATAACCTATAACCCTTGCTCAGAAGTCTTTGGGAGGAGAGTCTTGCTCAAAGATATAGTTTCCTGAACTTTAACTTCGTGGAACAAAATGGCTATCCTAACATTTTTATTGGATGTGTTTTGAGAAATGCTGAGCGTGGAAGGGGTGTTAGTCGCCTTCTAATTACTTTTGACTATTAAAAAAGGGCACAAGCCATTTCAACTTCTAATCAAATGAGCCCTTTTTGAAGTTTCTACGACAACGCGTTCTATAAGAACTTTATATGCCCCCTGGGAATAACTTACAACCCTTGTCCTGAGGGCTGTGAGGAGGTTTTCATCCTCAAAGACCTAATTTCCAGAATTTGAAACTACGTTTAACAAAACGGCTATCTCAAAATTTTGATTGGACGTGTTTGGGTGATTGATGGGCGTGGGGGGGGGGCTAGTTTCCCTCCAAACACTTTCGACTGTTAAAAAGGGTACTAGCCCTTTGAATTTCCAATCGAATGATCCTGTTTTGAAGTTTTTACGACAACTCCTTCTATAAAATCCTTATATGCCCCCAGGCCATAACTTAATACCCTTGTCCTGAGGTTTGTGCGGGAGTGTCCTCCTCAAAAACATATTTTGTATCTGGAAAACAAATACGCTGAACAAAATTGGCTAGCTCAAAATTTTGATTGGATGTGTTTGGGGGAATGATGGGTGTGGGGGGCTAGTTGCCCTGCAATCACTTTTGACTATTAAAAATGGCACTAGCCCTTTGAATTTCCATTCGAATGAGCCTTTTTTGAAGTTTTTACGGCAACGCTTTCTATAAAAACCTTATTTGCCCCCAGGGCATAACTTAAAATCCTTGCCCTGAGGGTTGTGGGAGAGTGTACTCGTCAAAAACATAATTGCTATCAGGAAATCAACTACAATGAACAAATTGGCTATCTCAAAATTTTTATTGGATGTGTTTGGATGACTGATGGGCGTGGGTAGGAGGGAGTCTTGTTGCCCTCCCAACACTGCTCACTTATAAAAATGGCATTAGTTCTTCGAATTTACAATTAAATGAGCCTGTTTTGAAGTTTCTACGACAACGCCTTCTATTAAAACCTTATACGCCCCCAGGGCATAACTTAAAACCCTTGTCCCGAGGGTTATGGGGGAGTGTCCTCCTCAAAAACATATTTTCTATTTGAAAATCAACTACACTGAACAAAATGGCTATCTAAAAATTTTGATTGGATGTGTTTGGGGGAATAATGGGCGTGGGAGGGGGGGCTAGTTGCCCTCCAATAACTTTCGACTATTACAAAGGGTACTAGCCCTTGGAATTTCCAATTGAATGAGCCTGTTTTGAAGTTTCTACGACAACGCCCTCTATAAAAACCTTATACGCCCCGAGGGCATAACTTAAACCCTTGTCCTGAAGGTTGTGGGAGAGTCTCCTCCCCAAAAACATATTTTCTATGTGGAAATCAACTACGCTGAACAAAATGGCTATCTCAAAATTCTGATTGGATGTGTTTGGGGGAATGATGGGCGTGGGGGGGGGGGCTAGTTGCCCTCCAATCACTTTCGACTATTAAAAAGGACACTAGCCACTCCCATTTCCAATTGAATGAGCCCTTTTCGAAGTTTCTACGACAGCTCCTTCGATGCGAAGTGCCCGGAGAATGTTTGGGGGAATGATGGGCAAGGGGGGGGTGGGGTCTAGTTGCCCTCCAATCACTTTCGACTACTAAAAGGGTATTAGCCCTTTGAATTTCCGATCGAATGAGCCTGTTTTGAAGTTTATACGACAAATCCTTCCATAAAAACCTTATATGCCCCCAGAGCATAACTTAAAACCCTGCCTGAGGGTTGTGGAGGAGTGTCCTCCTCAAAAACATATTTTCTATCTGGAAATCAACTATGCTGAACAAAATGGCTATCTCAAAATTTTGATTGGATGTGTTACGGGGGAATGATGGGCGTGGGAGGGGGGGGGGCTAGTTGCCCTCCAATCACTGTCGACTATTGAAAAGGCTACTGGCTCTTTGAATTTCTAATTGAATGAGCCTGTTTTAAAGTTTCTACGACAACACCTTCTACAAACAGCTTTATGCCCCCAGGAAATCAACCAGATAGAAAGAAATCTATCTGGAAATCAACTATGCTGAACAAAATGGCTATCTCAAAATTTTGTTTGGATGTGAATGGGGGAATGATGGGCGTGGAGGGGGCTAGTTGCCCTCCAATGACTTTCGACTATTAAAAAGGGCACTAGCCATTCCAATTTCCAATCGAATGAGCCCTTTTCCAAGATTCTACGACAACTCCTTCGATACGAAGTGCCCGGGTGGAGAAAAAACACACTGTGCCTACATCGTTCTTTACTTACGCAGTGCTAGCGCGCTGCCTATGAAAATGTCAAGCCTTCCAATCACTTTTGACTATTAAAAAAGGCACTTTTACTCAAAAAAGCCCTTTTTGAGTTTCTGCGACAACGCTTTCTAAAAACACCTTATATACCCCCAGGGTATAAATTGCAACTCTTGCCCAAAGGACTGTTAAGATGGTTGTCATTCTCTAAGACCTAATTTCCAGAACTTTTAACTACGTTAAACAAAATTGCTATCTCAAAATTATGATTGGATGTGTTTGGGGAAATGGTGGGCGTGAGAGGGGCGTAAGTAGCTCTCCAATAACTTTCAACTATTAAAAAAGGCACTACCCCTTTCAATTTCCCCTCAAATGAGCCCTTTTGAAGTTTCTACGACAACGCTTTCGATAAAAACCTTATGTAACCCCAGGATATATCTTACAAACCTTGCTCCAAGGGCTGGGGGGTTGTCATCCTCAAAGACCTGATTTCCAGAGTTTTCTACTACGTTGAACAAAATGGCTATCTGAAAATTTTGATTGGATGTGTTTGGGGAAATGGTGGGCGTGGGAGGGGGGCTAGTTACCCTCCAATTACTTTCAACCATTAAAAAGGGCACTAGCCCTTTCAATTTCCAATTGAATGAGCCCGTTTTGAAGTTTTTATGACAACACTATCTATAAAAACCTGATATGCCCCAAGGGCATAACTTACAAACTTTCTTCTGGGAGCCGGGGGGGTTTGTCATTCTTAAATACATAATTTCTAGAACTTTCAACTATGTTGAACAAAATGGCTATCAATAAACTTTGATTGAATGTTCTTTGGGAAATGGTGGGCGTGAGAGGGGGTTTAATTACTCTCCACTCAATTTTGACTATTAAAAAGGGCAATTTTAATTTCCAATCAAATGAGCCCTTTTTGAAATTTCTACAACAACTTTCTATATAAACCTTATCTGCCCCCAGGGCATAACTTACAACCCTTGCATTGAGGGCTAATTTCCAGAACTTACAACTACGTTGAACAAAATGGATATCTCAAAACTTTAATTAGATGTATTTGAAGAAATGGCGGGCTTGAGAGGGGGGGGGGGTTAGTTGCCCTTCAATCACTTTCGACTATAAATAGGGCACTAGCCCTTTCAATTTCTGATTGAATGAGCCCTTTTTGAAGTTTCTACAACATCTTTTTCTATAAAAAAAACTTATAAGCCCCCAGGCAAAACTTACAACCCTTGCCCTGAGGGCTGTGGGGGGAGGGGTTGCTTTCCTTAAAGAACTAATTTCCAAAACTTTCAACTTCGTTGAATAAAATGGCTATCTACAAAATTTGATTGGATGTGTTTGGGGAAAAGGTCGGCGCGAGAGGGGGGCTAGTTGCCCTCAAATCGATTTTGACTATTAAAATGGGCACTAGCCCTTTGAATTTCTAATAAAATAAGTTTTTTTTCAAGTTTCTATGACAAATACTTAAATAAAAACCTTATGTGCCCCCAGGACATAACTTATATCCCTTGTTCTGAAGACTGCGGGGGAGTGTCCTTCTCCAAGGTATAATTTTCTGAACTTTAAATTGCGTGGAACAAAATGGTATTTCAAAATTTTGATTGGATATGTTTGGGGAAATGATGGGCGTGGAAGGGGTGTTTGTTGCCATCCAATTACTTTCGACTATTAAAACGGGCACTGGCCATTTCAATTTCCAATCGAATTAGTCATTTTTGAAGTTTCTACGACGACGCGTTCAGTGAAAGCCTTATATGCCACCAGGGCATAACTTACAACCCTTGCCCTGAGGGCTATGGGGGAGTGTCCTCCTCAAAAATATAATTTCTATTTGAAAATCAAAAACACTGAGTAAAATGGCTATCTAAAAATTTTGATTGGATGTGTTTGGGGAAAAGGTGGGCGAGAGAGGGAGGCTAGCTGCCCGCAAATCACTTTTGACTATTAAAAAGGGCACTAGACCTTTGAATTTTCAATCGAATGAGCCTGTTTTCAACTTTCTACGACAAATATTTCAATAAAAACTTATATGTCCCCAGGGCATAACTTATAACCCTTGCCCTGAAGACTGTGGGGGGAGTTTCCTGCTCAAAGGTATAATTTCCTGAACTTTAACTGCGTGGAACAAAATGGCTATCTCAAAATTTTGATTTGATTTGTTTGGGGAAATGGTGGGCGTAGAAGGTGTGTTAGTTGCCAATTTTTTCTACGACAATTTTTTTTATACGAAGTGCCCTGGTCTAAAGGAAAAAAATAATTAATAATAAATTGTCCCAACAGCGTTCTTAAATGTCCCCAGGGCATAACTTAAAACCCTTGCCCTGAGAGTTGTGGGGGAGTGTCCTCCTCAAAAATACATTTTCTATTTGGAAATAAACTAAGCTGAACAAAATGGTTATTTCAAAATTTTGATTGGATGTGTTTCGAGAAATGGTGGGCGTGGAATGGGTAATAGTTGCCTTCCAATCACTTTCGAGTATTAAAAAAGGCGCAAGCCACTCCAATTTCCAATCGAACGAGCCTCTTCCGAACTTCCTACGACAACTCTTTCGATACGAAGTGCCTTGGTCTAAAACCAAGAAAAAAAATAATACATTGTGCCAACATCGTTCTTTACTTAGGCAGCACTATTGCGCTGCCTATGATAGTTCAACAATCATATTACAAAAAAAGCTCCGGTGTCGCTATAAACCCCTCCCACCCCAAATCACGGGGGATGGGTTTTAACTTATGCCCTGGGGACATATAAGGTACAAACTTTCGAGCCTTTGGGAGCATAAGAGGTAAACTATTGAAGGGACTCAAATGACTAGAAAAGATTTTTACTAAGACGTACTGCGTGTTTGGTGCTTTACTAAAACGAATTATATTGAAAATATTTTTTTATTACTTATCATATTATTGTAAACAAAATGAAAATTTCAGTGAAACCAGGCAAGGATTTACCAATAGGCTCACAAGGCCTTGCGGCTTTAACTATCACCGAAGTTTTCAGGATTTTCCCTAAAATCTTGCAAAAACGTATTCGTAAAAGAAGTGGGGGCATTTCAGGTCCTACGACGCCCACAGCCACTACTCCTTTCTTCCAATGGTTTAAGAAGAAGGTTTAACGGCGCATTCCTGTTTGTGTAACCAGGTGATGGAATATTTTTTCAGTTTTGGCAAGATTCCCAGGATTCCAAGTGTTTCAGTATTTTTTTTTTTATATGATTAATCTGAGTATGGTCAGGATAATGCACAAGTACTAATAAATAGTTATTAGCCTATTTATTAAAGGTAGCACACCCTCATTTTTAAACGGTCAGATAGGAAAACTAACATGGGATTCCGATGGCAGCCCTCTGACGTCAGGACAACCCCTTCAATCTATTCTACGACACAGATAGAAGATTAGCATGGAATTTCCAAAACAGCCCTCTGACATCAAGACACACCCTCGTACTTTAAATAGCTCCACACCTAAAACATTTCTTGGCATTTTATTTTTTCGCCCGAAATGTTCAAAGTATTTTTTTTTATTCTTTAGTTCTTTTTCCTCGCTAGGACTTGAAAGATCAACTCCCTTCCAATAGAATAGCACTCCAAGCAACAGCACTAAATCGCCATTCCCAATATTCTGTCCTATTCAATGCTTTCAAGAAATAACAAATTCCCGTGACCTTAGAAGACACACCTCTGTCAATTCCATGACACATCTGGCGGGATTCCAAGCTTTTGTAAGTTTTCTCCTGGCCAGGTCTAACATCGATGATACGCAGACAAAATTGCTCTAAATGTATTTCTAGCAATGAAGACAGATTGGGTGTTTAAATTGTGTAAACACCTTCATCTTGCTAAACAATAAATCTTAAGAACACAGACTTTGTAAATAAGAGTTTTATTATTTCAAACAAATTTTCAACATATAACAAATTTATAACAAATTTGCAACAATATTAAAACAGTGAAAAAAGTAGTTAAAACACAACAAAAAAATAAAAGGTATAAAAAGCATTATAGTAATATACATGAATATGTGAATAATTAAAATGAAATTTGCATATTAATTTTACTTTTTTCGGGCTAAATGGCTTTCTCAAAATTTTGATCTGACGTAACTTACGAAATAACTAACGTAACTTACTTCTATATTTGTATATTTTTAGTACGTAAATGAGGGGTTCTCTCCCTAGTCAATACCTCGCTCTTTACGCTAAAGTTCCAATTTTGTTCCAATTCCTTAAGAATGACCCCTGAATCACAAAGGCTGTTTAATTAGAATAGATAGCTTTTTTGAAAGTGCTAAACAAACTTTAGCGTAAAGAGTGAGGTATTGACTATGGGGAAAACCCCTTATATACGTAATAATTTCTGTTCGTTTTAAGTTTTAATGTTGCTCCATACTTTCAGGTGAAAAAACTTGTTTTTTATTTAATTTCTGATCGTTTTTTTAAATAATGCTGAGAAATCTGGCGCCCCCTCAGAGAAACTTCCCTTCCCCCATGACAATATCCTCCATGGAAAGATCCTCCCAAGTAACCGCCTCCTCCAGCCCCCTTCACTCTTGAAAACGTCAGCCTACTTCCAAATAACAAACACTATAAGTAAACAATGGGCAAAGTTCATAACTTGCAGCCCTTCCCCCAGGGACTCTGGGGCTTAAGACCTCCTCAAAAACATATTTAGTAGGTTTTCAACTATGCTGAACAAAACGAATATCTCAAAATTTTGATCCGATGACTTTGGGAAAAAATGAGCGTGGGAGCCCTGTTGCCCTCCAATTTTTGGAGGGCAAAAATTGTTTTGCCCTCCAACGTCCTGTTTGCCCTCCTGCTGCCCTAGTCACTTAAAAAGGGCACTAGAACTTTTAATTTTCTTTCAAATGAGCCCTCTCGCAATATTTTATGACCACTGGATTTATACGATCACCCCTGGGAAAAAAAACAACAAATAAACACGCATCCGTGATCATTCTTCTGGCAAAAAAAAAACAACAAAATTCCACATTTTTGGAGATAGGAGATCGAAACCTCCACAGTATGGTTTTCTGATATGCTGAATATGATGGTTGGATTTTCAATAAGATTCTATTACTTTTAGGAGGAGTTTCCTCCTTTTTTAAAAAATAAGGCAATTTTTCAGGCTCGTAACTTTTGATGGGTAAAACTAAACTTGATGAAATTTAAACATTCGAAATCAGCATAAAAATCTGATTCTTTTGATGATATCTACTGGCATCAAAGTAGATACCAGAAAGTTACCACGATATATATATATATACATATATATATATATATATATATATATATATATATATATATATATATATATATATATATATATATATATATATATATATAGTTTTATAGTATTGACTTTAACATAGATTTCGACTAATCGTTGGTAAGGATTTTTTTTTGTAGAGATTGGATGTCATATTCGGTAATTAAATATGGTCTTTGGACAAGACATTGGATATGCTACTTTTGTAACTTACCTTAGACCTTAGATCCTCCTGCACCACAAGAAGCGCTTAGGGTTTTTAGGATGAGTCACCAGTTATCTCTTATCGCTGTGACCACCCAGAGATCTTCCCATTTGGGTTGGATTGTCACAATTAGATTTTCGGGGTCAGCCCAGTAACTGTATCTTAGAGTGTTTTTGGGGCGTCCTATTCTTCTGGTACCATGTGGCTGCCACTGCCACTTCTCTAACAGCATTTGAAATATTTGCTATTTGCATAGTTATTTATCTTGTTTATTGACGATTTTGATGAATAAGCAGATTAGACAATGTTAACTATTTTATTCCTCTGATGTTTTCATTGCTTGTGATCATTTATAATCTACTTTTAGTTCAATATTGAGTAAACCAAACTCCTTTTCAGCCAAAATTCTCCTTAATCAGTCTTTACCGAAAGTATAAAGTGCTTAGTATGGCTCACTATCTCGAAGGATTTGAAACAGAAGGCTATTTGGGTAAAGGAGGATACGGTGTTGTATTTGAAGCAAAGAGCAAATGTGATAAGGTCAAATATGCAGTGAAACGTATTTCTCTGACACACAGGTTTGATGTTTTAACTGACATTTTTCGTTAGCTTTCCTTAGCTTTTTTTAGCCATACTGATAGTTCTGTAACAGAAGACCCACCCATTAAGCATAATTGTATTTCCCACTCTTAAATAATTGTAAGCGTCCCCAAAAAGAAATATATTTTTACCAAAATTTTAAATAAAGAACTATCCAAATATTTTGCTGGGCACGATAGGTCGGAACTTGTTTTAGTCCAAAAAAATGATCTCAGCTGGACTGGCCTACCATGACAAAAAATAGACTGAAAGATCCTAAGAAATACAGCGGAAATATGGCCTGTGGAAAGAAAAAAAATTACAATCACGAGGGATAGTTCGCCTGTATACAAATAAGTGTTTTAAGCGTTAAAAACAGAAATAATCTATAACTTATCCATTTAAAAGAGAAAAAGGTGAAATCTAAAAGTTAAAATAATGTGAAAAATAACTCAAAACCATTTACATACAAATATGACTCCTTGTTGCAGAGAGAGAGCAGAGTTTTTATAATTTTTTATATATGCCCTTATGAACACACACAAAAGCAATGAAATAAAATAATAAGAAAAGGAATTTGAAATGAAATTATCTTATTTTGTTGTGAATTGGAGAAAGATAGCATCATGTAGTGTTCATGTAATTTCAAAACTGCAGATGCTAGAATAATAATTTTTTTCGAATTAAATAAAAAAACAAGTTTTTTTTTAATAAAGCTTAAAAATAACAGAGATTAATACGAATTGAGGGGTTGCCGCCCCCTCAACAACTGACTTTTCAAGTTAAAGTTTTTTGGTATTTTTATATAATTTTCTTTTTGTTCTAATTAAACGTCACTTGTGTTTCAGGAGTTGTTATTAAAGAATTTGGACAATATTCAAACTTTATCTTAAAGAGTGAGGTTTTGAGGGTGGGGCAACCCTTCTCATATACGTAAAATTTCTTTTAATTTTACCTTTTAATTTTGTCTCTTACTTTCAATTCAGAAAACTTTTTTTTTTATTTAATTTTTGGTCGTTTTTTTAAATAATGCCAGAAATCTGGCTTGTCCTCCATGGAAAACTACTCTCTATCGAAACATGCTCTAGACAGTTCATTCCCAGGGAAAATGTATTTTGGACAACTACCATTAACATCTCTATCCGTAAAATTTAGTCGACAAAGAAAAAAAAAGACAAATAAAAATAAAATCGTATAGGACGTCTTGCAAATTCCCCCAGTATACAGTTTCCCCTGAAAAGTTCAACTCTATAAAATTTCCCTCTCAATTGAAAATTTGTCCCTTGAAAATGTCCCCCAGTAGAAATTTCACACCCCAATCCAAAAATGTATGTCCACTTCCCGATAACAATTACTCTACGCATAAAGTGGGAAAACTTTTATCACTTAAAGAACTTTGTCCAGAGACTTTGGGGGTTATGTTATCTGAAAAGGCATAATTATTGGACCTTAATACTCTGCTGAACAAAGCGGTTATCTCAAAATTCAAATTTTGGGGAAATTGGCTAGGAGGGGGGCTAGTTACCCTCTAATCTTTTTTGTCACTTGAAAAGTGCACTAAGACTTTCACTATAAATTATCCAATGAATGAGCCCTCTCCCAACGTTCTAGGAACGGTAGTTTGATACGATCAACCCTGAAAATGAAAGCCAAAAATTAACACTTCTGCGTGATATTTCTCTTGGCTAAAAATAAAAAAATTTCAAATTTTTAGGTAGGAGCTTGAAACGTCTAAACCAGGGCTCTCTCTTACGCTGATTCTGTTGGTGTGAATTTTTTTAAGACTCATTGACTATAAGAGGGTGCTTTCCCACTGTTTTGAAAATCAGAAAAATTTATCAAGCTCTTAGCCTTTGATGGAAAAACCTAAATTTAATGAATCTTTTATATTTGGAAGTAGCACAATAAGTTGATTCTTTTAATATGTCTATCAATATAAGAAATTCCGTTTTTTAGATTTTCGGTTACTATTGAACCGCATAACTTTTTACTTATATTAGTTCATTGCCATAAACTGTTTGAAAATTCTTGCGGACTTAGCCGCTTCCCTTCGAAATATAAAATTCCATTTTAGTTTCGATTCTGTTTTAATGCTGTCTTGTACAACGATACAAGATTATGTTTGAGACTGTTCAGAATAAAAAGTTTTACTTTACCGCACAAAAAGCTAGTGCAAAGTAAGCATCGGGACTGTTCCGACTTTTTTTGAAGAATCAGAAAAGAACACGGCTTGAATCAAATTGTTTCAGTTGCTATTCTGTTTTTAGCAAAAAAGGAAAACAGTAGTATTTTCAATCCTTTAAGCTTGAAGATGGAAAATGGTAGGTGATAACTTTTCTTTTAACATTATAAAGTTGAAAATAGCGTCATTTCTTCGAGCCTTGAAGCTTATCACTTAAAAAAAAAAAATAAAAAAAATGCAGTTTTGTAATTTATTGGAAATTTTCCAGGCACACTGCTATTGCATGAAATAACAAACGATCAAAAATGTCAATTCCCTTGGCACCACAGTAAAGGTAATATACAGTAGCGAAAAGTCCTTTGCTCGCCATTCAAAATTTTGGACATATATCTAAAACCACACAAGCTTTATGATCCCGCTTTCACGCATGCGCAATTAAAAATGTTTCCGATACAAAACCAAGTAGCAACGGGAACTAAGGCTCTGAAGTATATGCTTCTGTTGACGTATTGCTCTGACGGTCCGTCAAATCACCTAAGTACAGGCTATGAAATGTGTGTCATGTCTGGAGAAACATTTCGCTACTATATATTACCTTTACTGTGGTCGTCACACCAGTAGTAGGGGGACTAAGACGCTGTAAGGCAATATCTGCCATCGCTGAAAAGATTTCTTCATCTTGGATCCCAAAAATGAATGGTTTCAAATCTGAAAACAATAGTTTTTAGTCTCTCCTGAATTTCTCGTCAGGGTTGCCAAATGCGAAGAGTAGTACTTTTCACTAAAAGTATCATAATTGAGAAAGTGTGGTGCCACTTCCCGTTCATGTTTTAAAATAAATGCGGTATTATGTCAATACCAGGATTAGCCTAAGCTATTTTGGAATTTAGATGGTTCTGGAAATTACAATTGAATTAAGAGCGTGTGAAGCAGTAAGGAAAAATTGAATACACGACAGAATTTCTCAATTCGATTAAAACTGCAGATTTTCCTCCCTATTGCTTGGAACTAAGGAACAAAACGATGATTATACCAATTACACTGGGTAGCAGCCAAAAAAATCGTCAAGGGTTTCTCAACTGATTGAGAGTAATTTCGGTGTTCTCAGTCCGAATTCATATTGCACATCACGTCACATCACATTCATATTGCTCTATCAGCTGAACCTTTTGAGATACAGCCATATGCCAACCTGACGAGCTATACATATGCTAATATCAGGGGGTTTTGAGTTTAATCATATTTTTCTTGAAGAATATATTGAATTACAACATAAAATTATTTCTCTAAAGTAGCTGCACACGATTATGCGTGATTGCAAGGTTGTGTAATTAACCCTTAGCCAATCAAATTTATTCCAAATTTCATTGTCTGGTATTAACCTGCGTTTTTCTATTTCTTTCCTTGGATTGATATGGCTTTGGTGTGATTGTAATACAGGAATGATCCTGACGTTCTCTGCTACATCTGTGGAGATTACACGCTGTTAGTGTACAGGAAAAACATCACAGAATTTATAAAGCGCACCTAGAAGGCTTACTTTGAAGTAAAGCTGGCTGCCCAGGATAAGTCCTGGGCACCACACACGGTGTGCAAGACTTGGGTTGAATGCTACCAGCAGTGTACCACGGGCACAAAAACTTCACTAGAGTTTGGGATTCCGACGGTTTGGAGGGAGCCGTTAGATGATGCATTGGATTGTAACTTCTGTGCCATCAATACTACTGGCATCAACCGAAAGAATCAGCACTGGAAGAAAAATTACCGGTCTCCCAGTCCATATATTTGTTTGCTTAAGGAATATAGTAAGAATATGGTTTGACGAATGATTTACAGACAGACAAACAGCAATAATTGAAGTTATCTGGTCTGATCCAAAGTACCAGGTAAAACTGATAAAACAAAGAGTAAATGCAATTTAATGCCCATTCGTGGTTTATTTAGGATTTCCCCCAACAACGATTCTGGGCTCTTTCGTCAATACCTTATCCTATAAGTGTTTTCTGGATTTTTTTTTCATATGATCTCCATGATCTGTTTTTTTCATATTTCAAAGCTAGTAGCAATAAACTATTTACATTTTATTCGACTATTTGATATTGTTGATCCTACTTATTACACTGATTACAGAATATCACTACCTGTCGAAAAAGCTTTGCGGGAAGCAGAAACCTTGGTGACCTTGAATCATCCGAACATAGTTCGATTTTATACTTCGTGGTTGGAAACCCATCCAGCGGGATTCTATTTGGATCATGATTCAAAATGGTAAGATGGAGTACTGTTGTTTCACGTTGTTTTAAATTTGGTATACTCTGAAGATTATAGTAAATACAAAAATAAAATGACGTATGTTAAAGGGAAAGAGAATTCTTTTAAAGAGAATTTTTTTTCAAAATATTGTCCAAACCTTCTTTTAGCAAAAATTTTGCAATGGAAACACTACTTTCGGAAGCTAAAATATACTAAGCACCAGAAATCAATTTGAATTAAACTTTAAAATCCAAAGAATCGAGCAAAAGCAAGTAATGTTAAAAGGTCAATTAGTGTAAGATTTTTTGTGAATAAAATAAATAAAGTAAAAAGCGAATTTAATGAAATAAAATTTATAATCTAATTTCAGCTCGAATAACGTTCCCATTTAAAGATATTGATTTGGGTTAGGTTAGGCAGATCTACCTGCTCCTAATCCAGATGTCTCACTTTGTAAAGGCCAAAGGCCAGATTTAATCAATACTACTAGCTTTCGAGTTTTATTCAATTTTCAAATACGAAATTTTTTGAAATTTGAACATTCAAGTTTGAAAGTTTGCAGTGAAGTACGGTTCGCAGGTTTTAAGAATAAAATGTGTCAATAGGTTGTCTTTCTTGGTATTATAAAGCTGTCTAATCCTCAACACGTTTGTGTAGTTTGAGACAGATATTAGTAAAAAAAAACAGTTAAAAAACAACTCATTTTTAAACTTTTTGCTAGTATGGGCTATGGTTATTTATTACCTTAAATATTGATTATAAGCAATCCTTTGTTCAACAGGCCTCTTAAAGCCTGTAGGGATAGCTAATGTCCATGTTCCTAATAAGGGGGACCTACCATTGTCCCTCGAAACTGTTGCTTTGAATTTAAATTCTAGGTTCCATGATAATCGACTAATCCTTAACTTAAAGAAGTCGGAATTTATTGTTTTTGGGAAAAGTTCACAGTCAGTGAGGTGTGTGTCATGTCAAGCTATTAGTATTGTAATTTCCGCCAGAAGAAGAGTAAATATATTCAGACATTTGGGTATTTATATGAATTTGACTTTGTCGTTTGAATCAGTGTCTAGGAATCTCGGATCTTTGCATTAATTGAAGTTTCTGTTTCCGTACCAGAATATGAGGATTTATATTTTTTATTAGTTGAATGTTACTGTTGGGACCTTTGGCCCCTTTTGTATAAGAAAAATGCCCTTTTTTATAAATTTATCTAACAATATTGCAATAGCTGCAATGTTTGGGCCCCGGGATAGGCTTTTATTACGAGACTTCTGAAGGAATCCACTAATTACCTAATCATAGGCAGCGCGATCGCGCTGCCTCAGTAAAGAACGGTGTTGGCACCATGTATTATTTTTTTTCTCCATACCCGGGCACTTCGTATCGAAGCAGTTGTTGTAGAAACTTTGAAAAGGGCTCATTCGATTAGAAATTTGAGTGGCTAATGCTCTTTTTAATAGTCGAAAGTGATTGGAGGGCAACTAGCCCCCCCACGCCCATCATTCCCCCAAACACATCCAATCAAAATTTTGAGATAAACATTTTGTTCATCTTAGTTGAGTTCCAGATAGGAAATATGTTTTTGAGGAGGATACTCCCCCACAACCCTCGTGGCAAGAGTTTTAAGTTATGCCTAGAGGGCATATAAAAACGATGTTGGCACAATGTATTATTTATTATTTTTTTTTCTTTAGAGCAGGGCACTACGCATCGAAGAAGTTGTCGTAAAAACTTCGAAAAGGGCTCATTCAACTAGAAATTGGAGTGGATTGTGCCCTTTTAATAGTCGAGATTGATTTGAAGGCAACTAACACCCCTTCCAAGCCCAAGTTTTCCCGAAACACATCCAATCAAAATTTCGAGATAGCCATTTTGTTCAGCGTAGTTAATTTCCAGATAGAGATTATGTTTTTGAGGAAGACACTCCCCCACAGCCTTCAGGGTAAGGGTTGTAAGATATGCCCTGGGGGCATATAAGGTTTTCATAGAAGGCGTTGTCGTACAAACTTCAAAAAAGGCTCATTAGATTGTAAGTCAAAGAGCTAATACCTTTTTTAAGCCATTTTATTCAACGTAGTTGAAAGTTTTGGAAAATAGGTCTTTAAGATGACAACCCCTCCCCCCAAAGCCCTCAAAGCAAGGGTTGTAAGTTATGCCGTGGGGGCATACAAAGATTTTATTGAAAGCGTTGTCGTAGAATATTCAAAAGGGCTCATTCAATTGGAAATTGAAAGGGCTAGTTCCGTTTTTAATAGTTGAAAGTGATTTGATAACGACTAACGCCCCTCTCACACCTACCATTTTCCAAAACACATCCAATCAAAATTTTCAGATATTCATTTTGTTCAATGTAGTTGAAAGTTCTCGAAATTTGGTCTTTTAGGATGATAACCGCCTCAGAGCCCTCAGTGCAAGGGTTGTAAGTTATGCCCTGGAGGCATATAAAGTTTTCTTTGAAAGCATTGTCGTAGAAACTTCAAAAGGGCTCATTCAATTGGAAATTGAAAGGAATAGTGCCTTTTTTAATAGTTGAAAGTGATTGAATAGCGACTAAAGCCCCTCTCCTGCCCACCATTTTCCCAAACACATCCAATAAAAATTTTGAGATATTCATTTTGCTCAACATAGTTGAAAGTTCTTGAAATTAGGTCTTTTAGGATGATAGCCCCCTCAGAGCCCTCAGTGCAAGGGTTGCAAGTTATACCCTGGGGGCATATAAGGTTTACATAGAAAGTTGCTGTATAAATCATAGGCAGCGTGATCGCACTGCCTAAATAAAGAACGATGTTAGCACAATGTATTATTATTTTTTTTCATACCAGGGAACTTCGTATCGAAGGAGTTGTCGTAGAAACTTGGAAAAGGGCTCATTCGATTTTAAATTGGATTGGCTAGTGCCCTTTTTAATAGTCGAAAGTGATTGGAGTGCAACTAGCCCCCCCCACCCACGCCCATCATTCAAACATATCGAATCAAAATTTTGAGATAGCCATTTTGTTCAGCGTAGATGATTTCCAGATAGAAAATATGTTTTTGAGGAGGATACTCCCCCAGAACCATCAGGGCAAGGGTTTTAAGTTATGTCTTGGGGGCATATAATAGTTGAAAGTGATTGGATAGCGACTAAAGCCCCTCTCCTGCCCACCATTTTCCCAAACACATCCAATCAAAATTTTGAGATATCCATTTTGTACAACCTAGTTGAAAGTTCTGGAAATTAGGTCTTTTAGGATGATAGCCCCGTCAGAGCCCTCAGCGCAAGGGTTGTAAGTTATGCGACTAAAGCCCCTCTCCTGCCCACTATTTTCCCAAACACATCCAATCAAAATTTTGAGATATCCATTTTGTTCAACCTAGTTGAAAGTTCTGGAAATTAGGTCTTTTAGGATGATAGCCCCGTCAGAGCCCTCAGTGCAAGGGTTGTAAGTTATGCCCTGGGGGCATATAAGGTTTGCATAGAAAGTTGTTATATAAATCATAGGCAGCGTGATCGCACTGCCTAAATAAAGAACGATGTTGGCACAATGTATTATTATTTTTTTTTCATACTAGGGAACTTCGTAGAAAAGGAGTTGTCGTAGAAACTTCGAAAAGGGCTCATTCCGATTTTAAGTTGGATTGGCTAGTGCCCTTTTTAATAGTCGAAAGTGATTGGAGTGCAAATAGCCCCCCACCCCATGGCCATCATTCAAACATATCCAATAAAAATTTTGAGACAGCCATTTTGTTCAGCGTAGATGATTTCCAGATAGAAAATATGTTTTTGAGGAGGACACTCCCCCAGAACCATCAGGGCAAGGGTTTTAAGTTATGTCTTGGGGGCATATAATAGTTGAAAGTGATTGGATAGCGACTAAAGCCTCTCTCCTGCCCACCATTTTCCCAAACACATCCAATCAAAATTTTGAGATATCCATTTTGTTCAACCTGGTTGAAAGTTCTGGAAATTAGGTCTTTTAGGATGATAGCCCCGTCAGAGCCCTCAGTGCAAGGGTTGTAAGTTATGCGACTAAAGCCCCTCTCCTACCCACCATTTTCCCAAACACATCCAATCAAAATTTTGAGATATCCATTTTGTTCAACCTAGTTGAAAGTTCTGGAAATTAGGTCTTTTAGGATGATAGCCCCGTCAGAGCCCTCAGTGCAAGGGCTCTAAGTTATGCCCTGGGGGCATATAAGGTTTGCATAGAAAGTTGTTATATAAATCATAGGCAGCGTGATCGCACTGCCTAAATAAAGAACGATGTTGGCACAATGTATTATTATTTTTTTTTTCATACTAGGGAACTTCGTAGAAAAGGAGTTGTCGTAGAAACTTCGAAAAGGGCTCATTCGATTTTAAATTGGATTGGCTAGTGCCCTTTTTAATAGTCGAAAGTGATTGGAGTGCAAATAGCCCCCCCCCCACGGCCATCATTCAAACATATCCAACCAAAATTTTGGTTGGATACCCCAGAACCATCAACTCCCCCAGAACCATCAGGGCAAGGGTTTTAAGTTATGTCTTGGGGGCATATAAGAACGATGTTGGCACAACGTATTATTTATTATTTTTTTCCTTTAGAGCAGGGCACTTTTTATCAAAGAAGCTGTCGTAGAAACTTCGAAAAGGGCTCATTCAATTGGAAATTGGTGTAACTTTTCCCTTTTTAATAGTCGAAAGTTATTGGAGGGCAACTAGCCCCCCCCCACGCCAACCGTTTCCCGAAACGTATCCAATCAAAATTTTAAGATAGCCATTTTGTTCATCGTAGTTGATTTCTAGATAGAAATTATGTTTTTGAGGAAGACAGTCCCCCACAGCCCTTAGGGCAAGGGTTGTAAGCTATGCCCTGGGGTAATATAAGGCTTTTTACAGAAGGCGTTATCGTAGAAACTTCAAAAAAGGCTCATTTTATTGGAAATTCAATGGGATAGTGGCCTTTTTAATAGTCGAAAGTGATTAGAGGGCAACTAACTCGCCCCTCACGACCACCTTTTCCCCAAACACATCTAATCAAAACTTTGATATGGCCATTGTATTCAACGTAGTTCTAAGTTTTGGAAATTAGATCATTGAGGATGACAACCCTCTCCACAGCCCTCAGGGCAAGGGTTGTAAATTATGCCCAGGGGTATATAAGGTTTTTATAGAACGCGTTGTCTAATAAACTTCAAAAAGGGCTTATTTGATTGGAAATTTAAATTACTAGTGCCCTTTTTAATAGTCGAAAGTGATTGGAAGGCAACTAACACCCCTTCCACGTCCACAATTTCTCCAAACCCATCCAATCAAAAGTTTGAGACAACCATTTTGTACCACGCAGTTCAACGTTCAGGAAACTATACCTTTGAGCAGGACACTCCCCTCACAGTTTTCAGGGCAAGGGTTATAATTTATGCCCTGGGGGTATGTAAGGTTTCTATTGAAATCTTTGTCGTAGAAACTTGAAAAAGGGCTCATTCGATTGTAAATTCAAAGGGTTACTGCCCTTTTTAATAGTCGAAAGGGATTGGAAGGCAGCAAACACCCCTTCCTCTCCCACCTTTTCCCCAAAGACATCCAATCAAAATTTTTAGAAAGCGATTTTGTACAGCGTAGTTGATTTCCAGATAGAAATTATGTTTTTAAGGAGGACACTCCCCCAGAGCCCTCAAAGAAAGGGTTGTAAGTTATGCCCTGGGTGCATGTAAAGTTTTTATAGAAAGCGTTGTCGTAGAAACTTCAAAAAAGGCTGTTCTGGAACTTCAAGTTCCAGAAATCGCGTGGATTCTTCCTTCTTCAAAATCCCAAGCTTGATAAAGAGAGCTGTACGGACAATAGCTTTGATTGGTTGGACAGAGATACAGAGCGGCAATGGAACTAAGCCAAGGGATGGTATAGTCGTGAATCCATAAGCCAACAGGTAGATGCAGTAGAGAGTTATAAAAAAGAGAAAATGCGTTTGGTGATTTTGAAGTTGGTGTTATGTTTTGTTTTTTTATGCTCTGACCTATGGCGTGGCGGCGGTCATTTTTCTTAGGAGGGAGATGTTGGGACCTTTGCCCCCTTTTGTATAAAAAAATGCCCTTTTTATATATTTATGTTCAATTGCAATATGTAAACCCCAGGATAGGCTTTTATTACAAGACGTTTGAAGGAATTCACTAATTAGCTAATGTCTAAAAAAGCTAGGTGAGCGATGACTCACATAGCTTTAATTTACAGCCCTAAAAGCTTCAAAGGATACTGGGCGTTTAATATGATTCGGCCGTTCATCACCTTTGGTCAGAGGTGCGTGCACGGAAGCGTGTCGAAGCATGTCTACATTAATTGTAACAGTTTTTAGTTCTTGTTCAGTTTTTGAGTTTTTGTAAATACGTTAAAGTGAATACAGTAAGAAAGCTTGTCTTCATAATCTTTGACTTTTTAACCTAGGTGGAGTCCGGGAGCCTACAGCAAGGCTGAGATTAGGTTAGCTTGGTATAGGAAAAGAATCTTATACTAAGCCAGATATCTTTCCTTGAGGGGGAACTAGGGGCGTTCGATCTTTAAAGTACCTGGGGGCCAAATAGTATGGTACTCTGATACCATTCAGAAAGTACACTTGCCAGAGAACCCTGATGGTTGCGTAAACCGCCAGAGACGGGACAAGCAGAAATCCGTGGCTTGTAGAAGTTACAATGGGTTTTAGGGTCCCAACAGTTTACTCTGGTGGCATTAGAGGTTTTCCCCAATTTCAGTGAAGAAGGTCATCCTCTTCGCCCTCCCCCAATAGTTACTTGAAATATTGCCCGAGTGTCTGGATGTTGACTTTCCCTTCGCATTTACGAGGACTCCAAATTGTTCAAAATAAATCAATAAGAATCCTGGACCATTTTTTAACACACCCTAGGAAGATAGAAAAATTATCTGACACAAAAACATCTTTTTTATTTCTGGGTATTCTTGATTTGCAACAAATTTGTCATCTTAACTTGGGCATATGGTTTTCAAACATCCAGCGTAGTGATAATTTTTTCCATAGCATGAAACTTTTGGTTAAAAATAAAAATTGTCATTTATCAAGAGCTAGGAATAATTACCTTTTCCGGTTTGTTAAAAATGATAGATCAAGACTAAGTCTGAGATATCGACTTGCCCAGATTGCCAGCAAATATAAGCTATTTGATATAGCAAGTGAATCATCTTCACTCAATATATATAAAGAAATTAAAAGAGATTTCCGCCTAAAGTAGCATGGATTGAATGCATTATTGTTAGTTTATGTTGTAAATCCCTTCCCGATATCCGTGACTCAATGTTTTCTTTGTTTTTTTTTCTTTTTCTTTTTCTTTCTTTTTTTCATTTCTCTGTGCTCCGTGAAAGTTATTGAAGTGGAATTTATTTTTCCTTTACTATTAAAGGAGACGTACGAGTTGCCTCTCAGTCTCCTTTGTACCAATTTTGTGTATAGTGTTTTTGGTTAATAAAGTCAAGTCAAATCAATGGACTAATAATCCATATCTCAATATAACCAATTAGTTCTGCTGAAAATTCATCGATGTTGCAAAATACACCTCAAGCCTCCTTTGTAAGAAATAGTATTTGTAGCATATCCATCTGTAAGCCCAAATAAGTCAATAAGAAACCCCAAGATCATGTAAAGCCCAAGACATGTAGATCATGTAGATCATAAAAAAAAGAACTTTCTATGTGGCTCGACACAACGCACGCTTTTCAAGCTTATTTTTAACCAAACCCAGGTGCTGAGACATCGGAATACTCTGTGAAATAGAGTTCTACACGCTAGACCCTGAGAATATAATAGGGATGGTGACCCTGGTTTGACTTAGATGTCGGGCAATAAATTCACTAGCTTTACGTGTTTCATAAAGATCCTTGTCACTAAAATAATCACGAAAGACTGCAGGATTCCAACACAATTCCAACATGGATAGGAAACATTCCAACTTAGTATTCACAAAACTGACCCCATTTGCAACTTGTTGAAACAAGCAGCAGTCTCATACATACTTTGAATATACCCAACAATAAGACTCATAGTTTATTTTGAAGAACCTGAACATTTTAAAAATTCACAGAAAAATTCCTTGCCCATTACATACAGACATACAAAATATATGGGTAAATTAAACCAGGGTGTTAAAGCAATAAGACTCTCGGGGGCACAAAATTTTTAAAGCGTTTAATATCTCTAAGGCCATATGCCACCTTTGCTTAACACGTAATCATTGTGGCGTTTACACGTAAGATTACGATCAATGTAAAAACATAAATCGTAAATTTCCACAGCTCAAGTGACAGCGAGGCCAAATCAAGGGGGGGGGGGCTAGGGGTTTTGACCCCTCCCCCAATAAAAAATCTTTGTCTGACTCCTAAAAATGTTACAGAAATGAATATAAACAAATGTATTTCTTCCCCCCACGGAAAAAATTTTGGATACGGCCCTGGCGACAGGCCCATTATAGACTTTATTCTATGTCTAACATCACCCGTAATATAATCTCTGGAATATAAAATATATATTGTCATTGCAAGGTTAACTTGTAGCAAATTCCATCTAGTAAAAACGGAAAACTTTTTAAAATACTATGCACTTTAAACACAAGACTTGAGGTTATTTTACCACTCATATAACTTCCATTTGTCTCAACACAAGGCTATTTTTTTTATTTGGTTTGTGGTTAGTGCACTGGTTTGAGAATCCTTTGTCCGAGGGGCACAGATTCGATGGCTGGTGTTGCCGGTTATTTGGTTTGGGCGGGGGTCAGTGACGTGACTCTGTAGGCTCATCCAGAGTCGAACTAGCTCTAAACGGGTACCTGGAGAAATCTGGGGAAGGTAAGCAGAAAGTGTATGTGAAAGCACAGGATTGCTTGCTTCTCCCTCATTGAACTTCCTGGCTGAAGGGCCAAGAAAAGGATATCAGCGCCACCGGTTTGGACCTTAAAGGTCTAGTGCCGTCATACTTACTTATTTAATTATCGCTTCAACTCTACAAAATCTGCGTAATCCTGACTATTAAGACGTTACTCACATAACAAATTTCTATTATTCGTAGTATATATTATCTCGTCAGGAGAAAGCTTTATGGGGTCTTCCTTCTTTTGTTTAGTCATCCAGAAGAGACATGCTTTTAGGAATTCTGGCAAATGCTCCCAGTGTAAAGTTTCCCCTGAAAAATTTACCCCCTTGAAACTTCCCTCCCCATGGAAAATTATCCTTGTGGTAAATCCCCCTATCATAAAATTCGTCCCCCCCCACCCTCCAAATATCTGCAGACTTCCCAATAAAAAATACTATTAATAATAACAAAAACAATGGGCAAATTTAATAACCTAAAGATCTTTCCCCAGGGGCTGTGGGTCATGATTTCTCGAAAGACCTAGTTATTCGGCTTTTTAGTTATATCGAACAAACAGCTATCTCGAAATTTTGATCATAAGATTTTGAGAAAATAAGAAACTTAGGAGGGGGCCTAGTTGCCATCCAATGTTTTTGGTCGCTTAAAAAGGGTACTAGAACTTTTAATATCCGGTTCAATAAGCACTCTTTCGATATTCTAGGACCACTTGAGCCGGGTCTCTCCTTACTTACAGTCTGTTGCCACAAACTGATTAATGAGGGGCATAGGCAGCATAGTGTCTAGGGGGGGGGCAGTCGATAGTGTGATGGAAGGCCGTTTATCAACTTCTTTTACAACCATCTGCTTTTTCAGCCATGTCTAATGTAAATTTGAAGGTCTAGGGGGGGGGGGCAGCTGCCCCCCTGCCCCCCCCTTCCTACGCCTATGTGATTGATTAAGTAAAAAACACGTTTATTTTTTAACTGAAAGTGAGGAATGACATTAAAACTTAAAACGAAGAGAAAGTATTCCGTAAATGAAAGGAGCTGTCCCCTCCTCAATACCCCGCTCTTTACTCTAAAGTTTCTTGCTACTTTGAAAAGTAGAGTTTTCACAAATAGTCAAACTTTAGCGTAAAGAGCGGTGCGTTGAGGAGGAGAAAGCCCCTTTCATATATAAAATAATTTCTGTTCGTTTTAAGTTTTAATGTCGCTCCTTATTTTCAATTAAGAAAAACTTTTTTTTAATTTAATATGTGAACATTTTGCAACTAATACAGGTTCAAATTTGGCATACCGTGCATGAAAAAATTAAAATATAATTTGGTTGCTAATTTTGTAAAATATCCCCCTCTCCCCCCGTGTAAAATTTCCTCTGGAAAGACGCTGTGTAATATCAGCTAGAGGCACAAAGGAGCTTCATTGGCAAAACTAAAAAGCTAACAAAATGATGTTTCCCAAAGCTAAAATTACAGATGCATGAAAGTATTTTTTTTGCTGTAAAAGTGTAATAAAAAAAAACAACTAAGGATATGCTGTTGTTGATAATAATAAACAACTGTTTAAATAAAAGCACGCCTATTAAATAGTTTCGGAAAATGTCGTTACTACAAATTCTAGAGTCATTTTCCCGCTTTATGAAACAGAGGACATGATTAGTTAACAATTTCATTATGCAGTTTAAAGAGCAATGTATTTATGTGGGGCAGCCCCCTCATACACGCAATAATTTCTGTTCGTTTTATGTTTTGATGCTGCTCCTCACTTTCAGTTGAACAAACCTCTTTTTTAAAATTTTCTAATCCTTTTTAGATATTGCCGGTAAATCCAGCTTCCCCCTCCATGGAAAATTCGTTTTCCTTACGGTATTCCCATGATCTAAAGCTCTTCCCCATAAAATACTCCCCCAAAAGGAATTCTCCCCAAATAGTTCCATTCTACCTGAAAATTACCCCTGAATAATTTTCTGCGGTTAATAACAGCTGAAATTGTTTTCTTAGTCCACTTCTATTTGAAAAAGACTTTTATTTCTGATTGTTTTTAAAATAATGCCAAAAATATCCCTCCGTGGAAAAATTCTTCCAAAATACTCACCCCCCCTCTCGCCACTCCCTAGTACGAAGGTGCTCCCGCAGAATTTATTCAGTAGAAAACTCCCCCATGGAGAAATTCTCCCATGGAAATCCCCCCGTAGGGAAGGATAATATAGAAAATTTCAAACCGGGTAAACATTTCCCCCGGATAATGCCCCTAAATATTTCCACATATAAAATTGAGTCGGCAAATAGAAAGTAAGACAAATAAAAATAATTTTGTACATGAATCCTGGCAAATTCCAATGGTGCAAAATTTTGCTTGGAAAATTTATGTCCGGGAATTTTTTTCCCCGTTGAAAATCATCCGCGTAGAAAATATCCCTTGCAGAAGTGCTCTCCAACCGCTTCCCGAAATATGTCTGTATACTTCCCAATAAGAATTACTATATGTAAACAATCGGCAAATTTCATGACTTACAAACCTATCCCCAGGGGCTGTGGGGGGTTATGTTATCCTCAAGTACATACTTACTGGGCTTTTCCACTATTCTGAAAAACAATACTGATTACAACAATTCCAAAATCTTAAAAAAGAAAACCAAAAGTGTGAAGCTTAGTAGAAATCGTTGTTGGAAATCTGACTTGCTGTAATAATCAAATATCTTTTTGAATAGACCGCAGTAGGAAAATACACTAAATTGCCTAACGAGCAAAAACTGTTAATTGTAAAATATTTGTACATATTTTGACATGGCATCACAAAAATTCCAGAACCTTAAAAAATAAACTAAAATTTTGAAGCTTAGTAGAAATCGTTGTTAGAAATTGGACTTGCCTTAATAATCAAAAATATTTGAAAAGAAACAGTATAAAAAATACATCAAGTTGCGTAAAGAACAAAAAACTGGTAGTTGCAAAAAGATTATATATTTTTTAACTAGGGGTTACAACAATTCGAAAATCTCTAAAAAAAACTAAAAGTTTGAAGCTTAGTAGATATCATTGTTAGAAATCAGACTTACTTTAATAGTCAAATATCTTTGAAAAGACTGCATTATCAAAAGCCAGCAAATTGTCTGCGGTTAGCAGACAAGGGACAATGAGAACACATATATAGAAGCCTGCCTCGTACCAAGTGCCGGGGCCTGGTGGCTGTTAATTACAAAACATTAGTATATAATTTAACAATGAATTAAAACAATTCAAAAACCTTAAAAATGAAAACCAAAAGTATTAAGCTTAACAGATATCGTTGTTAAAAACCAGACTTGCTTTAATAATCAAAT